>NC_057812.1:607530333-607830333 GCF_018294505.1 Triticum aestivum
GGCGGTTGGCCAAAATTTCACGAGTGTTGGCTTATATAGCCAGAGAAATGGTCCCGGTTCGTGCTACGACCCGGGACTAATGCTCCCTTTAGTCCCGGTTGGTGCGACGAACCGGGACCAAAGGCCAATTTTCAGCAGCCGAAAGGGCGGGAAGCGAAGGCCATTGGTCCCGGTTGGTGGCTCCAACCGGGACTAAAGGGGGGCAATGGTCACGGTTGGTGACACGAACCGTGACCAATGCCCCCTTTAGTCCCGGTTGGTGCCACCAACCGGGACCAATGGCCTTGCGCTGCCCCGCGCCCAAAAGTTTAGTCCCACATCGCTAGCTGAAGGGTGCCGGCACTGGTTTATAAGCGCTGGTGTGCCTCCCCATTCGAGCTCCTCTCTAATGCAGGCTTTCGGGCCTAAACTTGCTACTGCCTGTGGGCCTATTGGGCCTTCTGCAGGCCTGAATCCTGGCCCGTGTAGGGTTTCTAGTCGTATTCAGGCCGTGGAGGCCCAGTAGGAGGCATTTTTTTCTATTTATTTTTTATTTATACTTACAACTAAATACTTATAGTTTTTTAGTGATTTCTTTTTGATTTTAGGTCACAAAAATTATAAACTTTCTGTTAGTGCCATTAGTTTTAAATTTTGAATAGTTTAAATTTGAATTTTTAAAAATTTGTGTGAATCACTAGTTTGATTTTAGGTCACAAAAATTATATTCTTTTTGCTATTGAAGAATATTATAGTTTTATTTTAGTTGATCATAACATAATATTTTAATTGATTGTTTTTATTTTCATAAAAGTTTTGTAGTTCATTATGTTTGCTATTAATTCATTCTTTGAGCTAAATGACTCTGAAATTGGAATGCATTTCAAAATGAACTCTGAAAAGGTTGAAAGTTGGCATGGTATCATCATTTCACCCACATAGCATGTTCCAAAAAGTAGAGAGGGTTACGACAAAAACTTGATGCACTTCGTGTACAAAATAGACAATCACTTTCGAAGTATCAAAGTTGCGAACCATAAGACATGAAAGCATTTCAAATGAACTCTGAAAAAGTTGAAAGTTGGGATGGTATCATAATTTCACCCACATAGCATGTGCATGTACAAAACGGACAATGGTAGCATGTTCGTCTGTTACAAATTTGGCATGGTATCATCATAATAGTTGCGAGAGAAAGTCTTCACTTTTTCTTCGCTTGTGTCATTTGCTTATTGCGCCGTAACCATGGATAATCTTCATTGTTTATCAGGATGCTTGGGTCAGCCTTGACATTGAAGGGAGGAATTTCATGAAACTTTTCATAATCTTCAGACATGTCTGTCTTGCCGTCCACTCCCAGGATGTCCCTTTTTCCTGAAAGAACTATGTGGCGCTTTGGCTCATCATATGATGTATTCGCTTCCTTATCTTTTCTTTTTCTCGGTTTGGTAGACACGTCCTTCACATAGATAACCTGTGCCACATCATTGGCTAGGACGAACGGTTCATCAGTGTACCCAAGATTTTTCAGATCCACTGTTGTCATTCCGTACTGTGGGTCTACCTGTACCACGCTGCCTAACAGATTGACCAATTTGCACTTAAACAAAGGGACCTTAAAATCAGGTCCGTAGTCAAGTTCCCATATGTCCACTATGTAACCATAATATGTGTCCTTTCCGCTCTCGGTTGCTGCATCAAAGCGGACACCGCTGTTTTGGCTGGTGCTCTTTTGATCTTGGGCGATCGTGTAAAATGTATTCCCATTTATCTCATATCCTTTGTAAGTCAATACAGTCAAAGATGGTCCCCTGGACAACAAGTACAACTCATCACAAACAGTGTTGTCACCTCTGAGACGTGTTTCCAACCAACTGCTGAAAGTCCTGATGTGTTCACATGTAATCCAGTCGTCGCACTGCTCCGGGTGTTTGGAGCGCAGACTGTTCTTGTGTTCATCGACATACGGGGTCACCAAGGTAGAGTTCTGTAGAACTGTGTAGTGTGCTTGAGACCAAGAATATCCGTCCCTGCATATTATTGAGTCTCTTCCAAGAGTGCCTTTTCCAGTCAGTCTCCCCTCATACCGCGATTTAGGGAGACCTATCTTGTTAAGGCCAGGAATGAAGTTAACACAAAACCCGATAACATCCTCTGTTTGATGGCCCATGGAGATGCTTCCTTCTGGCCTAGCGCGGTTACGGACATATTTCTTTAGGACTCCCATGAACCTCTCAAAGGGGAACATATTGTGTAGAAATACAGGCCCCAGGATGACAATCTCGTCGACTAGATGAACTAGGACGTGCGTCATGATATTGAAGAAGGATGGTGGGAACACCAGCTCGAAACTGACAAGACATTGCGCCACATCACTCCTTAGCCTTGGTACGATTTCTGGATCGATCACCTTCTGAGAGATTGCATTGAGGAATGCACATAGCTTCACAATGGCTAATCGGACGTTTTCCGGTAGAAGCCCCCTCAATGCAACCGGAAGCAGTTGCGTCATAATCACGTGGCAGTCATGAGACTTTAGGTTCTGAAACTTTTTCTCTGGCATATTTATTATTCCCTTTATATTCGACGAGAAGCCAGTCGTGACCTTCATACTGAGCAGGCATTCAAAGAAGATTTCTTTCTCTTCTTTCGTAAGAGCGTAGCTGGCAGGACCTTTATACCGTTTCAGAGGCATGCCGTCTTTTTCGTGCAAATGTTGCAGGTCCTCTCGTGCCTCAGGTGTATCTTTTGTCTTCCCATACACGCCCAAGAAGCCTAGCAGGTTCACGCAAAGGTTCTTCGTCACGTGCATCACGTCGATTGAGGAGTGGACCTCTAGGTCTTTCCAGTAGGGTAGGT
This sequence comes from Triticum aestivum, assembly GCF_018294505.1. NCBI lineage: Eukaryota > Viridiplantae > Streptophyta > Magnoliopsida > Poales > Poaceae > Triticum > Triticum aestivum. The sequence continues at coordinate 607,533,172 of NC_057812.1, forward strand.
CCCAAAATATAGATTTGTTCTTCCACATGGGTGCGTGTCCCTCAGTGTCATTCAGAACAGCTAGTCCACCGGGACCCTTTCCAAAGATTACATAGTGTAAATCATTGACCATAGAAAGCACGTGATCACCGGTGCACATGGCGGGCTTCTTCCGGTGATCTGCCTCGCCTTTGAAATGCTTGCCTTTCTTTCGACATTGATGGTTGGTCGGAAGAAATCGACGATGGCCCAGGTACACATTCTTCCTGCATTTGTCCAGGTATATACTTTCAGTGTCATCTAAACAGTGCGTGCATGCGTGGTATCCTTTGTTTATCTGTCCTGAAAGGTTACTGAGAGCAGGCCAATCGTTGATGGTCACGAACAGCAATGCCTTAAGGTTAAATTCCTCCTGTCTGTGCTCATCCCACGTATGTACACCGTTTCCATTCCACAACTGTAAAAGTTCTTCAACTAATGGCCTTAGGTACACATCAATTTCGTTGCCGGGTTGCTTAGGGCCTTAGATGAGAACTGGCATCATAATGAACTTCCGCTTCATGCACATCCAAGGAGGAAGGTTATACATACATAGAGTCATGGGCCAGGTGCTGTGATTGCTGCTCTGCTCCCCGAAAGGATTAATGCCATCCGCTCTTAAAGAAAACCATACATTCCTTGGGTCCTTTGCAAACTCATCCCAGTACTTTCTCTCGATTTTTCTCCACTGCGACCCGTCAGCGGGTGCTCTCAACTTCCCATCTTTCCTTCGGTTCTCACTGTGCCATCGCATCAACTTGGCATGCTCTTCGTTTCTGAACAGACGTTTCAACCGTGGTATTATAGGAGCATACCACATCACCTTCGCAGGAACCCTCTTCCCGAGGGGCTCGCCTTCAACATCACCAGGGTCATCTCGTCTGATCTTATACCGCAACGCACCGCATACCGGGCATGCGTTCAGATCCTTGTATGCACCGCTGTAGAGGATGCAGTCATTAGGGCATGCATGTATCTTCTCCACCTCCAATCCTAGAGGGCATACGACCTTCTTTGCTGCGTATGTACTGTCGGGCAATTCGTTATCCTTTGGAAGCTTCTTCTTCAATATTTTCACTAGCTTCTCAAATCTTTGTCAGCCACAACATTCTCTGCCTTCCACTGCAGCAATTCCAGTACGGTACCGAGCTTTGTGTTGCCATCTTCGCAATTGGGGTATAACCCTTTTTTGTGATCCTCCAACATGCGATCGAACTTCAGCTTCTCCTTTTGACTAATGCATTGCGTCCTTGCATCGACAATGACCCGGCGGAGATCATCATCATCGAGCACATCGTCTGGTTCCTCTTGATCTTCAGCAGCTTCACCCGTGGCATCATCATTGGGCACATCGTCTGGTTCCTCTTGATCTTCACCAGCTCCCCCCGTTGCAGCATCACCGTATTCAGGGGGCACATAGTTGTCATCGTACTCTTCTTCTTCGCCATCTTCCATCATAACCCCTATTTCTCCGTGCCTTGTCCAAACATTATAGTGTGGCATGAAACCCTTGTAAAGCAGGTGGGAGTGAAGGATTTTCCGGTTAGAGTAATACCTCGTATTCCCACATTCAGTGCATGGACAACACATAAAACCATTCTGCTTGTTTGCCTTAGCCGCATCGAGAAACTCATGCACGCCCTTAATGTACTCGCGGGTGTGTCTGTCACCATACATCCATTGCCGGTTCATCTGCGTGCATTATATATAATTAAGTGTCCAAATTAATAGAAGTTCATCATCACATTAAACCAAAGTGCATACATAGTTCTCATCTAACAACATATAGCTCTCCAGAGCATCTAATTAATTAAACCATACATTGAAACTATGTAAAACATTTCAATGTGAAAACAAATGCGATCATAATCGCAACCAAGGTAACAATTGATCCAACGGCATAATGATACCAAGCCTCGGTATGAATGGCATATTTTCTAATCTTTCTAATCTTCAAGCGCATTGCATCCATCTTGATCTTGTGATCATCGACGACATCCGCAACATGCAACTCCAATATCTTCTTCTCCTCCTCAATTTTTTTATTTTTTCCTTCAACAAATTGTTTAATTCTTCAACTAAATTTAACCTCTCGACAATAGGGTCGGTTGGCATTTCCGATTCACATACATCCTAGATAAATAAAATCTATGTCACGTTGGTCGGCATAATTTTCATAAACAATAAATGAACCAATAGTTATAAAGATAATATACATACCAAATCCGAATCATAGACAGGACGAGGGCCGACGGGGGCGGATACCAAAACCATCACACTATACAAGATGCAATAATAAATGTAAGAAAATGATACAAGTATCTATCTAAACATAAAAGTAAGAATATTTTTCCTTTCAGAAAGAAGATAAGAACAAGAGGCTCACCACGGTGGTGTCGGTGATGAGATCGGCGCGGGTGATCGACGGCGGTGAAGACGGGGATGGGGCGTGACGGACCGCTAAATCTAGACAAATCTCGAGGAAAATGGAGCTTGGAGGTCGAGCTTCGAGAGGAGAAAGCTTAAGTAGTGTGGCTTGGGCATTCCATCGAACACCTCATGTGCATAGGAGGTGAGCTAGAGCACCACAAAGCCCTCTCCCCCTCGGCCAGAAAAAACAGAGCAGTGTGCTCTACTCTTGCGCGAGGGGGTATGTATAGGCACCTCATTGGTCCCGGTTGATGACATGAACCGGGACTAAAGGGAAGCCCTTGGTCCCTGTTCAAGCCACCAACCGGGACCAATGGTGGTGGGCCAGGAGCGAGGCCCATTGGTCCCGGTTCGTCCCACCAACCGGGACCAAAAGGTCCAAATGAACCGGGACCAATGGCCCACGTGGCCCGGCCGGCCCCCTGGGCTCACGAACCGGGACCAATGCCCACATTGGTCCCGGTTCTAGACTGAACCGGGACTAATGGGCTGAGCCGGCCTGGACCAAAGCCCTGTTTTCTACTAGTGAGGTGTGAAATTGAGTAAGACTCAAAACCCGACCACGACAGAAGATAGAAAGAGAATGAAAGTCATTCCCTATGCCTCAGCCATAGGTTCTATAAAGTATGCCATGCTATGTACCGGATCTATTGTATACCCTACACTAATTTTGGCAAGGTAGTACAATAGTGATCTAGGAGTAGATCACTGGACAGCGGTCAAAATTATCCTTAGTGGAATAAGGATATGTTTCTCGATTATGGAGGTGACAAAAAGGTTCGTCGTAAAGGGTTACGTCGATGCAAGTTTTGACACTAATCCAGATGACTCTAAGTCTCAATCTGGATACATATTGAAAGTGGGAGCAATTAGCTAGAGTAACTCTGTGCAGAGCATTGTTGACATAGAAATTTCCAAAATACATACGGATCTGAATGTGGCAGACCCTTTGACTAAACTTCTCTCACAAGCAAAACATGATCACACCTTAGTACTCTTTGGGTGTTAATCACATAGCGATGTGAACTAGATTACTGAATCTAGTAAACCCTTTGGGTGTTGGTCACATGAAGATGTGAACTAATCACATAAAGATGTGAACTATTAGTGTTAAATCACATGGTGATGTGAACTAGATTATTGACTCTAGTGCAAGTGGGAGACTGAAGGAAATATGCCCTAGAGGCAATAATAAAGTTATTATTTATTTCCTTATATCATGATAAATGTTTATTATTCATGCTAGAATTGTATTAACTGGAAACATAATACATGTGTGAATACATAGACAAACAGAGTGTCACTAGTATGCCTCTACTTGACTAGCTCATTAATCAAAGATGGTTATGTTTCCTAACCATGGATAAAGAGTTGTTATTTGATTAACGGGATCACATCATTAGGTGAATGATCTGATTGACATGACCCATTCCATTAGCTTAGCACCCGATCGTTTAGTATGTTGCTATTGCTTTCTTCATGACTTATACATGTTCCTATGACTATGAGATTATGCAACTCCCGTTTGCCGGAGGAACACTTTGTGTGCTACCAAACGTCACAACGTAACTGGGTGATTATAAAGGTGCTCTACAGGTGTCTCCAAAGGTACATGTTGGGTTGGCGTATTTCGAGATTAGGATTTGTCACTCCGATTGTCGGAGAGGTATCTCTGGGCCCTCTCGGTAATGCAAATCACATAAAGCCTTGCAAGCATTGCAACTAATGAGTTAGTTTTGAGATGATGTATTGCGGAACGAGTAAAGAGACTTGCCGGTAACGAGATTGAACTAGGTATTGAGATACCGACGATCGAATCTCGGGCAAGTAACATACCGATGACAAAGGGAACAACGTATGTTATTATGCGGTCTGACCGATAAAAGATCTTCGTAGAATATGTAGGAGCCAATATGAGCATCCAGGTTCCGCTATTGGTTATTGACCGGAGACATGTCTCGGTCATGTCTACATTGTTCTCGAACCGTAGGGTCCGCATGCTTAAGGTTTCGATGACAGTTATATTATGAGTTTATGAGTTTTGATGTACCGAAGGAGTTCGGAGTCCCGGATGAGATCGGGGACATGACGACGAGTCTCGAAATGGTCGAGACGTAAAGATCGATATATTGGACGACTATATTCGGACATCGGAAAGGTTCCGAGTGATTCGGGTATTTTTTGGAGTACCGGAGAGTTACGGGAATTCGCCGGGGAGTATATGGGCCTTATTGGGCCATACGGGAATAGAGGAGAGAGGCCAAAAGGAAGGAGGCATGCGCCCCCCTTCTGGTCCGAATGGGACAAGGGGCGCAACCCCCTTTTCCTTCTTCCTCTCCCCCTCTTTCCCCTTCTCCTACTCCAACAAGGAAGGAAGGAGTCCTACTCCCGGTGGGAGTAGGACTCCCCTTGGCGCGCCCCCTCCTAGGCCGGCCGCCCCCTCCCCCTTGCTCATTTATATACGGGGGCAGGGGGCACCTCTAGACACACAAGTTGATCTTCGTGATCGTTCCTTAGCCGTGTGCGGTGTCCCCCTCCACCATATTCCACCTCGGTCATATTGTAGCGGTGCTTAGGCGAAGCCCTGCGACGGTAGAACATCAAGATCGTCACCACGCCGTCGTGCTGACGGAACTCCTCCCCGATGCTTTGCTGGATCGGAGCCCGGGGATCGTCATCGAGCTGAACGTGTGCCAAGAACTCGGAGGTGCCGGAGTAATGGCGCTTGGATCGGTCGGATCGTGAAGACGTACGACTACATCAACCACGTTGTCACAACGCTTCCGCTATCGGTCTACAAGGGTACATAGATCACACTCTTCCCTCTCGTTGCTATGCATCACCATGATCTTGCGTTTGCGTAGGAAATTTTTTGAAATTACTACGAAACCTGACAACATGATCTTCGACGGATTCGAGCCCCTGCCTTGTGCGTCACCCGGTCACGATGAGTACGATTTAGCTCTACCATCGGACCGTATTCAGGAGATCGCACCGGCAGCCGCTCCGAGCCTCAATCCGGAGCCAGTTGCGCCATCCACGGACGGGTGGATAGACCCCGTCACGAAGGCCGTATCCTCAGCGGCGATCGAGCCGAATATCGACCTTACCCTTCATGAGAGCCGTGTTTCCAAACTGTCGGATCCTTCTCCGGCCACGGACTCCGAACCGCCTGCGCCCGTTCCTGTCGAATCCGATTGGGCGCCGATCATGGAGTTTACCTCCGTGGATATTCTTCAGCACTCGCCCTTTGGCAACATACTGAACTCATTAAGGTCTCTCTCCTTGTCAGGAGAGGCCTGGCCGAACTACGTCCGGCAGGATTGGGATGCAGATGACGAAGAAATTCGCCGCCCACCCACCACCCACTTAATAGCCACTATCGATGACTTAACCGACATGCTCAACTTTGACTCTGAAGACATCGACGGTATGGACGACGATGCGGGAGGCGAAGAGGAACCACTGCCCACAGGTCACTGGACGCCCACTTCATCACATAACGTATACATGGTGGACACACCCAAAGAAAATAACGACGAGGAACGGAAGGACGCAGCGAAGGGTGGTTCCCTCAAGCAGCAGTCAAAGCGGCGGCGTAAACGCCGCTCCAAATCCCGCCTGGACGGAAATAACGATCACATAGACCCAGCGTTAGAGCAGGGTGAACCATTGCCCAACCACGGCAACACGGAAAATCAAGCCGAACAACCCAACCCCGTCGAAGATAGCAGTCCGGACGACATCACACCAGATAGGCGCCAGGAGTAACATAATTCCCACCAAAGGCTTCTTGCCACGGCGAGGAGTCTGAAAAAACAGAAGCAAAGGCTCAAGGCTGCACAAGACACACTCAAAATCAAATGGAGTGAAGTACTCAACACTGCAGCGAAATACGGCAGTAATCGCCACACCGAGAGCTATCCGAAGCGAAAGTTGCTACCTGAATTTGATGAGGAGGCCTTAGATCATGGTGTTCGGAACACCACGCTATCCGAAGCAAAAGAGCTATGTTTCACTGACAAGGTGCTGGATCATGAATTTCCAGAGGGATTCAAACCCGTAAACATAGAGGCGTACGACGGAACAACAGACCCTGGGGTCTGGATTGAGGATTACATCCTCCATATCCATATGGCTCGAGGAGATGATCTCCATGCCATCAAGTACTTACCCCTCAAGCTCAAAGGGCCAGCTCGGCACTGGCTTAAGAGCATCCCCGAAAACTCCATCGGAAGCTGGGAAGAGCTTGAAGACGCCTTTCGGGCAAATTTTCAAGGGCCATATGTCCGACCACCGGATGCAGACGATTTAAGTCATACAACTCAACAGCCCGGTGAGTCAGCCCGAAAGCTTTGGAATAGGTTCCTCACTAAAAAGAACCAAATAGTTGACTGTCCGGACGCCGAAGCCTTAGCAGCTTTTAAGCATAGCGTCTGAGACGAATGGCTTGCCAGACACCTCGGTCATGAAAAGCCGAGAACAATGGCAGCATTAACAAGCCTCATGACCCGTTTTTGCGCGGGCGAGGACAGCTGGTTAGCCAGATGCAGCACCGGCGACCCAAGTACATCCGAAGTCAGGGATGGAAATGGGAAATCACGACGCAGCAAGAATAAGCGCCGGAATAAGGAAGACAGCCCAAAGAGCACGACTGTAAACGCCGGATTTAGAAGCTCTCGGCTAGGCCAGCAGAAGCCGCCCTCCAAAGGCAACAGAGACGAACTATCCAGCCTAAACAAAATTCTGGATCAAATATGTCAGATCCATAGCACCTCGGATAAACCTGTAAATCACACCCACATAGAATGTTGGGTCTTCAAACAGTCCGGCAAGCTCAACACCGAACACAAGGGGCAGGATACACCAAGTGAAGACGAGGATGAGCCTCGCAATCAAAGCACAGGGGAACAGAAGAAATTCCCACCAAAACTCAAAACAGTCAATGTGTTACACGTGATAAAAGGGTGAAACAAAGCGGCACCTTTAGAGGAACATGCCCCAGGGCCTATCACCGCGGAGCTCCGCCACTGGTCGTCCCAACCGATCACCTTCGACCATCGGGATTACTCGGCAAGTATCCAGCATGCAGGATGGGCTGCCTTGGTATTAGATCCAATAATTGACGGAAACCACTTCACCCGAGTCCTGATGGACGACGACAGCAGTTTAAATCTGATATATCAGGACACAGTCCGCAAAATGGGGATAGACCCAACAAAAATTTGCCGCAACAATGCTACTTTTAAAGGAGTAACGCCAGGCCCGGAGGCTCACTGCAGGGGCTCCCTGCTACTAGAGGTTATATTCGGCTTCCCCGACAACTTCCGCAGCGAAAATTTAACTCTCCACGTCGCTTCGTTCCAAAGTGGCTATCAAGCACTACTCGGACGCGAAGCTTTTGCTCACTTTAACGCAATACCGCACTACGCTTCCCTCAAGCTCAAGATGCCCGGTCCATGTGGCATCATTACTGTAAATGGAAATATTGAACGCCCCTTGTGCGCCGAAGACGGTGCGGCCGCCTTGGCTGCCGCACACTAAACGGCCTCACCAACTCAAGCATTTGACAGTTCATTAAGACCACGGACACGGCTAGACGAGTCCGGCTCAGCTATATGTAATTAATATAGGTTTGATGGCTATACCCCTATTACAATACAAGGGGCTGAACGCGCACGCAGAAGTGGCAATAAGGCACACCTTTACTCATTTTCAACTATATATTGTTTATTTAGTATAACTTAACTTTTGCACGGCAACTTTTCAATTAAGTTCCTCTCTTTTTCAGATGACCATCATGCTACACCCGTCCAGAATACGGCACAACGGAGACACAGGCACAGACGTGCAGCAGGGACCCGTTCCAAGGATTCTTTGTAGATTAAGACCCTGCGTAAACCTTTTTTACTGTCTCTTGTTGATTTACATCCCTCGGATTCTCAGTACAACCGAGAAGGATGCTGACGTCTTGGCATGTGGCCACGCGAGAATAATGCACGTACCTGGACACCAGGGGCTTATTACAAAGGGTAATGTTTAGACCCGGTTTACACCATAAAGACCGAATACCTTAGGGGGTGTTCGGCGTCGCGAGTTTGGCCTTATATGCATCAGCTCCGAATCATGTCTTTGGTCAAATGTTGGGTTTGATCGGCTCCTGTGTTTTGTTGCCTTACGTTCCGCTCTATCGGCTAAGGCGGTACCAGGAGAACTATTGCGATTGTTCCCTGGTTCATCCGGACGAGCACCTCAGTAGAGAAAGCCGAAAACTGACTGGCATGATATAGCGTGAGACTTGTCAACCACTCGATGACCTATTGGAATCTTCGGGATTCCTCTGCATTAACGAAGGGCCGTTTCCCAGCCAGGCATGTACGCACCCCGAATCCGGGCGAGTGCGGAGCCACAAGGGGCTATATAGTAGCCCCACTATCAAACTCCTATGGCTAAGTGAAAGTGTTAAAGCATTATAGTCCGGTTGCCTAGTTCGCTCTGCTATCACCTCCTTACTAGGACCAAGACTTTGGATTAAGTGTGAATACGCGTCTTCTGCGAACACCCCCACATTGTATGCGTGGGGGCTGAAGCCGACGACTGCAATCTTTCAGGTTATATACATATATACATAAACGGCCGCACAAGAGGCATCACAATACTTTCGGGAAAAAGTATAAATACGGCCTTGATAAATTCAATAAAACATTGTCTTTACAATGGGAATACAGTCACTCAAACATAACATTCTTCGAGCACTGGGCCTCTATCGTACGAGCGCCCTCAAGAACTTCTTCAAAATAATGCTCGGCAGCCACTCGGCCTATGGCCGAACCCTGCGCCGTGACAGTGGTGGCATCCATCTCTGCCCAGTATGTTTTGACACGGGCAAGGGCCATCCGCGAGCCTTCTATGCACGCCGACCTCTTCATCGCATTGATGCGTGGCACCGCACCAAGGAACTGCTGCACCAAGCTAAAATAGATGTTTGGCTTCGGCCTTTCCGGCCACAGATGATCCACGACAGACCTCATGGCGAGTACTGACAATCTATTGAGTTTGGCCCATTCGGCAAGCTGATCAGTCAACGGAAGCAGACACTCTGGAACGTTGAATTGCGACCAGAATAGCTTGTCCACTTCATGATTGGTTTGATCTGGAAGTATTCGGCCACATCAACAGCGCTCGCCGCTAAGTCCACATATGCGTCGGCCAAACTCAACAGCCGATCCAGATGGGCATACCGCGGATCGCCGAACTTCCTCCGCAGCATAAAGGGCTTCCCAGCCACAATGTCCCCGGCTTCACACAGTTCCTCCTTCTTCGCTCTCATTGCAGAGCGGGTGTCTTTGGTCGCCATTGTGGCCTTTTCAAGGTCCGTAGCCTTCGCCCAGTTTTCTTCCTCAAGAAAGTGGCAGCGGTCGGCAGTGTCTTTTAACTTCACAGCCATTTCGGCCATTTTCTCTTTGCTCTCACTATGAGTGGCCTTCTCGGCTTCCAACGCTTTGGCCGCCTTCAAAGCGGCCGCATTACTACTCCTTGCTTGCTCCTAGGCTCGGGCAAGCTCCGCCCACATGGCCTCCACGGCGGCAGCTCCATCTGCAGTCACAACATATTAAAGATACTCGCATCACGCTGCTCTTACTATGTGACATCCACTATAAATATCACCTACCCTGGGCCTCGTAAAGCCGCTTGTTAACAAGCTCGATGTCGGCATCCGCCGCATCCAGTTGCCGCTTTAGTTCGGCAAACCCATCAGTCCGGCTAGCCACCAGAGCTCCAGACACCTGCACATAAAAGCGGTCTGGTTATTACCAGGGACTACGATCCTCTGTTCGCTGCCGTTTTCGAAGACAACCAGGGTCTCAGGGGCTACTATCTACACAGGGCACACCTAAAAATGTGCGGATGCATATCATTTCATGTACCTCAAAGCCTGTCAGTAGACTCATAAAGTCTTCATGCAACCCGCTTTCAGCAGACGAAATCCTTTCAATCACCGTACCCATCAATGTATGGTGCTCTTCTTAGATAGTGGCTCGCCCTAGCAGATCCCTCAGTGCGTCCGACCGCATACCAGACGGTGCCGGATTCTTTTGGTTGCTCTCTTCAAGAGCCGGATACTGAGGGCTTCGGGTGACCATGGGATTACCTTCTGGCCTTGCCGGATCCGGAGAAACTCTCCATGATGACACTTCAAGGTCGCCTGCTTCTTGAGTCGGGGAGTCCGGGGGAGGCATTTCGCTCTCCATCATCTCCGGAAGAAGATCCCCCGAAGACGAGCTCTGCTGAGAAGGGCTCAGATCCGAACTACAACATAGATGCTTCGGTTATCTTCCTCAGAAGTAAGGTAGAATATCTTCACTATCAAGTACTTTTTGATTACTTATAGCTCGTTAGAGGGCTGATCCCCGCACGGACTTTGTGCGGCAAGAGCACCCTCCGAGACGGGACCCTCTGGTGGAGTTTTCTTCTCCCCTTTGGAAACCTTGGTTTCCGGATCATTAGAGGTAGTCCTCTTCCTCCCCCGGGGCGAGGGAATGTCAGATTCCTTCCCTTGGTTATCCTCCCTCACGGAGGCGCTCGTTCCCTCGGTTGGAACAGGTAGCGGTGGAGGCTCACTTTGGCCCTCTTTATCCCCTCCTTCATCTTCCTTTGAGGGCACCAGGCAAGGTGCTGGCTCAAGCATCTTTTCCAGCATCGGGTTGTCCAAGCCTTCGATAAGGGGGGCCGAACACCGGATCATCTTCGCCTTTGTTATCCAGTCCCAGTCAAAAAGCGATTCTTCAGAATGACGTCATGATAAATGAAAGACAGTGTGTTCGGCTAGAGGATTACTTACTTGGGCTGCGGTGCGGTTGCTGCTCAGGCCCACATCCTCGGAGGTGTCCGGACACTCTATTTGGGGTCCGAAGAACGACTAGTACATCTCCTCGTGCATCAGGCCGAGGAAATTCTGAATAGTGTGCGGTCCTTCTGGGTTGAATTCCCACAAGCGGAGGGGCCGGCGTTTGCAAGGCTGGACTTGACGAACCAGCATGACTCGCACTACCATAACCAAACTAAAATCTCCCTCGAAGAGATCCCGGATGCGGCTCTGTAGCATGGGCACATCCTTGGCTGGACCCCAGCTCAGCCCCCTACTGATCCATGACATCAGTTGTGGTGGAGGGCCCGAGCAAAAGGCGGGGGAAGCTACCCACTTCGCACTTCTGGGAGCAGCGATGTAGAATCACTCCCGTTGCCATAATCCGGACACCTCTGGAAAGGAACCTTTTGGCCACGGAGCTCTGGCAATCTTGCTTATCAATGCACCCCCGCACGCTGCATACTGCCCCTCGACCGTCTTCGGCTTCACATCAAAGGTCTTGAGCCACATGCCAAAGTGAGGGGTAATGCGGAGGAAGGCCTCACATGCGACAATAAATGCCGAGATGTGGAGAAAGGAATCCAGGGCTAGGTCATGGAAATCAAGCCCGTAATAGAACATCAAACCCCTAACGAAGGGATCCAGAGTGAGGCCTAGTCCTCGGAGGAAGTGGGGGATGAACATGACATCTTCATTGGGTTCAGGAGTAGGGACGACCTGCCCTCGGGCAGGAAGCCGATGTGAAACTTCGGCGGTCGGGTATGTTGCCTCCCTCAACTTCTTGATATCCTCTTCCATGACGGAGGAGGGCATCCACCGGCCCTGGAGGCTGGATCCGAACATGATTGAAGGTACGAAGCACCTGACCTAGGCTTTGGGTGTTAGAACTCGAGGCGGGGGAAGGATTCGATTGAGCATGGGAGGAAAAGAGTAAAAGCCTTGTCCCTTTATAAAGAGGGTGAATATCAAGCGTCCTCCTCGTGGCTGTTTGGGACTTGCCTAAAATCTAGGAGTCCTAAGCACGGTTGGGTTACCCACACCCGTATTGATGAGAATCCCGTAATAAGGGGGACATGATCTCTGCTTGGACAAGACGTGTCAAGAAACTGCTTCTCGTTATGTGCGGGGCTAGTTAAAGGAAACGGTTCAAATAATCACCGGGCCATGGCATAATGTCATGTTGCCAAAATATGTCAGCAGATTAGATTTGTGGAAATATTATTCTCTCTACGGTGGTATGTGGAACTTATTTTGCAGGGTCGGACACTATCCTTGTATTCAAATTCTTTCGTGGTGTATTCGGAGGAGGAACCCGCCTTGCAATGCCGAAGACAATACTGCGCGCCGGACTCATCGTCATTGAAGCTTGGTTCAGGGGCTACTAAGGGAGTCCTGGATTCGGGGGTCTCCGGACAGCCGGACTATATCCTTTGGCCGGACTGTTGGACTATGAAGATACAAGATTGAAGACTTCGTCTCGTGTCTGGATGGGACTCTACTTTGCGTGGAAGGCAAGCTAGGCAATACGGATATGTATATCTCCTCCTTTGTAACCGACCTTGTGTAACCCTAGCCCCCTCCGGTGTCTATATAAAACAGAGGGTTTTAGTCCGAAGGAAGACATACAATCATACCATAGGCTAGCTTCTAGGGTTTAGCCTCTCCGATCTCGTGGTAGATCAACTCTTGTAATACTCATATCATCAAGAATAAATCAAGCAGGACATAGGGCTTTACCTCCATCAAGAGGGCCCGAACCTGGGTAAAACATCGTGTCCCCTGCCTCCTGTTACCATCCGCCTTAGATGCACAGTTCAGGTTCCCCTACCCGAGATCAGCCGGTTTTGACACCGACAATCGCCTTGTAGATTTCACCGTCACTCCCACCGCTATCTCTCCCGCCACATGCCGCCTCCTATCGACGGGCGCCCCCCTCCCCTCTCTCCGAGATCTCGCGGGCTCTCCACGGAACCACCTCCCAGATCTCGCGCGCCCCCTCGTACATGATGCCCCTTCCGCATGTCTACCAAGTGTTCTCGCGGATGCTGCAGCTGCTCAGCTCCATCTCACCGGCCGTTTTGAGGGAGATGCGGGGGAGGCGGTGGAGGAAGAGGGCGATGCGGATCCGCAACGACACCCTCTCCTGGTCCCTATGCTCCCGTGAGTGGAGGGCAGTGGAGGAGGAAGCGGAACATGATTCAGATCCGCACTCCTGCAGGTATGCTCAGATGTGCAAGGCCCATGTGGATCGGAAATTGCTGAATCTATCCTTGCGAATCTACTTCGAGGGCGATTTCACAGAGAAGCATGGGATGACACACCCTTCGGAGCCCCCGATTGCGTTTGTCCACTGGGCGAAAGGAGGATCGAAATTTGGCGATCCCCGCCGTGCCCCAAGGTGGGAATGCTTGACTAGCCTCATGCCCGCCAGCATGCCCCTGGAGCAGGAGCAGGTGGATCCTATGCCTTATCTGTCGCCCAAGACTACAAAAGATTAACTTCAGTTCCGCAATCCGAATCTACCAAGCTTTCTGGTGGTCACTTATGCTTCCTGAGGGATAATATCTAGGTGCTAGATGAGGATACACCCACATCCGCAAGGAAATCTGCTTATCAACGTGATCATGGCTGGGCGCCTCGGACATTCATCAGCACTGGTGAGCATGGCATGATGCAGGTGCAAGTTATTCATCCAGGGCTTTCAATGTCGTTCGATCCTGATGCTCGTCCCGTGAGCTCAATCTGCCGATTCCCTAGCTCTGTGCCAGAATCCATGGCGAGAAGCAGAACAAATCCTGTCGGGGTTGTTGATTCTGCTTCCATTACTGCTCTGTTGGTGCTGCAGCAGGGGGGAGGATTCAAATTCCTTCAGAAAGCATGGAGGGCTGAGAAAAATTGAAAAAAGGTGCTGACAGAGCCGCCACTAAAGCAACCTCGCTGCCTTGCTACCATGGTGATTTGGCCGAGGGATTCTATAGCCAACTCTAGGCCCCTATAAGTACCCCACCCACTGCCGCCGCCACCTAAGAGCTTCCAACCATGGCGGAAAGTGGTCGGGGGCATGGCCGAGGCAAACACAAAGGAGGAAGAGGTGAGATCAGCAACAACTGGAGGCAAGAGCCACCCCTGCAGCCTTAGATGGGCGGGTCACCGCCTTTCTTCGGCTATGGGTTTCAAGGTGGCCTTCCTGCATGGGTTTTTCCAGGCCAATTCCCACGTCAATTTCATCAGCAGCAGTGGGGGGGGGGGGTCCGATTACTCAATGGTACGGGCCGCCACCTCCCCAGATGGGGAAACAAGCTGGGCAGGTTCCTAATGCCCTCCCGGAGCAATCTGCTGGGGGATCAGACTCTCAGACTAGCGGCAGATCCTAGAACAAGAACCAGCAAAAGAAGAAGCAGGACACACAGAAGTTTGTTCCTGCCCCTGCATCAGGTCTTATGGCTTACTCTGATGTGATTTGCTACAATTGTGGAAAACCAGGACATCACCTGGACAAGTGCACCAAACCCAAGAGTTGTTTTATCTGCAAAATGGTCACCCACAAGGTGGATAATTGCCCCGGCAGAAGGGAGCCGCACAACTCTACTAGATATGTGGGAAGCGCAACTCCTGGGTTAGGTTTCTATCACACTGACCCGCCTGAGGATAATGCTCAATACCATGGTTCTCTGAAAATGTGGGCATTGTCCTAGTTGAGGCAGTGCTTAGGCGAAGCCCTGTGCTGGTAGCTTCATCATCACCGTCATCATGCCATCGTGTTAACGAAACTCTCCCTCGACCTAAGCTGGATCTAGAGTTCGTGGGACGTCACCGAGTTGAACGTGTGCAGATCGCGGAGGTGTCGTACCTTCGATGCTAGGATCAGTCGGATCATGAAGACATACGACTATATCGATGACGATTGGTATTATGAATTTATGTGTTTTGATGTACCGAAGGTTGTTCGGAGTCCCAGATATGATCACGGACATGAGGAGTCTCGAAATGGCCGAGACATAAAGATCAATATATTGGAAGGCTATGTTTAGACATCGGAATGGTTTCGGGTGAGTTCGGGCATTTACCGGAGTACTTGGGAGTTACCGGAACCCCCCCCCCCCCAAGGAGTCTATGCGCCTTATTGGGCCTTAATGGGAGAGGGGAGGAGGTGGCCAAGGTGGGGGCACCCCCCCAAGCCCAATCCGAATTGGGGTGGGGCCCGACCCCCCTTTCCTTCTCCCTCTCTCCTCCTTCCTTCTTCTCCTACTCCAACTAGGGAAGGGGGAATCCTACTCCCACTGGGAATAGGACTCCACCCTTGGGCGCGCCATGAGAGGGCCGGCCCTCCCCCTCCTCCACTCCTTTATATACGCGGGAGGGGGCACCCCATAGACACACAAGTTGATTGTTTAGCCGTGTGTGGTGCCCCCCTCCATAGATTTCCACCTCGGTCATATCGTTGTAGTGCTTAGGTGAAGCAATGCGCCGGTAGCTTCATCATCACCGTCACCACGCCGTCGTGCTGATGAAACTCTCCCTCGACCTAAGCTGGATCTAGAGTTCGTGGGACGTCACCGAGCTGAACGTGTGTAGATCGCAGAGGTGCCGTACCTTCGGTGCTAGGATCGGTCGGATTGTGAAGACGTATGACTACATCAACCGCGTTGTCATAAGGCTTCCGCTTACGGTCTACGAGTGCACGTGGACAACACTCCCCCCTCTCGTTATTATGCATCACCTAGATAGATCTTGCGTGTGCGTAGGATTTTTTTTGAAATTACTGCGTTCCCCAACAAAATAGTCATACGTGCTTATGGAAAGAACTTGCATGACATCTTTTGTCCTACCCTCCCGTGGCAGCGGGGTCCTATTGGAAACTAAGGGATATTAAGGCCTCCTTTTAATAGAGAATTGGAACAAAGCATTAACACATGATGAATACATGAACTCCTCAAACTACGGTCATCACCGGGAGTGGTCCCGGCTATTGTCACTCCGGGTGGCCAGATCATAACACATAGTAGGTTACTATAACTTGCAAGATCGGATCTAGAACATGGATATAATGGTGATAACATAAACGGTTCATATCTGAAATCATGGCCCCCGGGCCCAATGTGACAAGCATTAAGGATCGCAAATTCATAGCAACATCAATCTTAGAACATAGTGGATACTAGGGATTGCTACCTCTTGAGCTTGCATTGGTTTTCGCCAAAGAGGATGGGATGATGCAGCAAAGTAGCGTAAGTATTTCCCTAAGTTTTTGAGAACCAAGGTATCAATCCAGTAGGAGGCCACGCTCAAGTCCCTCGTACCTGCACAAAACGATAGCTACTCACAACCAACGCGATTAGGGGTTGTCAATCCCTTCACAGTCACTTACGAGAGTGAGATCTGATAGATATAATATTTTTGGTATTTTTGGTATAAAGATGCAAAGTAAAAAGTAAAGGCAAAGTAAAAAAGCAAAACAAGATTAAAGTGATGAAGATTGATATGAGGAGAATAGACCCGGGGGCCATAGGTTTCACTAGTGGCTTCTCTCAAGAGCATAAGTATTCTACGGTGGGTGAACAAATTACTGTTGAGAAATTGACAGATTTAAGCATAGTTATGAGAATATCTAGGCATGATCATGTATATAGGCATCACGTCCGTGACAAGTAGACCGAAATGATTCTGCATCTACTACTATTACTCCACTCATCGACCGCTATCCAGCATGCATCTAGAGTATTAAGTTAAAAACAGAGTAACGCTTTAAGCAAGATGACATGATGTAGAGAGATAAATTCATGAATCATGAAATAATCCCCATCTTGTTATCCTCGATGGCAACGATGCAATACGTGCCTTGATGCCCCTTCTGTCACTGGGAAAGGACACCGCAAGATCGAACCCAAAGCTAAGCACTTCTCCCATGGTAAGAACTACCAATCTAGTTGGCCAAACCAAACGGATAATTAGAAGAGACTTGCAAAGATAACCAATCATACATAAAAGAATTCAGAGAAGATTCAAATATTATTCATAGATAGACTTGATCATAAACCCACAATTCATCGATCTCAACAAACACACCGCAAAAAGAAGATTACATCGAATAGATCTCCACAAGAGAGGGGGATAACTTTGTATTGAGATCCAAAAAAAGAGAAGAAGCCATCTAGCTACTAACTATGGACCCGAAGGTCTGAGGTAAACTACTCACACTTCATCGGAGAGGCTATGATGATGTAGAAGCCCTCCGTGATGACGGCCCTCTCCGGCGGAGCTCCGGAACAGGCCCCAAGATGGGATCTCATGGATACAGAAAGTTGCGGCGGTGGAATTAGGTTTTTGGCTCCGTATCTGTTCGTTTGGGGGTACATAGGTATATATAGGAGGAAGGAGTATGTCGATGGAGCATCGAGAGGGGCCCACGAGGCAGGGGCGCGCCCTAGGGGGGGGGCGCCCCCCACCCTCGTGACCGCCTCTCTGATGCCTTGGCGTAGGGTCCAAGTCTCCTGGATCACGTTCGGTGAGAAAATCACGTTTCCGAAGGTTTCATTCCATTTGGACTCCGTTTGATATTTCGTTTCTTCGAAACACTGAAATAGGCAAAAAAAACAACAATTCTGGGCTGGGCTTCCGGTTAATAGGTTAGTCCCAAAAATAATATAAAAGTGGAAAATAAAGCCCAATATAGTCCAAAACAGTAGATAATATAGCATGGAGCAATCAAAAATTATAGATACGTTGGAGATGTACCAGGCATCCCCAAGCTTAATTCCTGCTCGTCCTCGAGTAGGTAAATGATAAAAAGAGAATTTTTGATGCGGAGTGCTACTTGGCATAATTTCAATGCAAATCTTCTTAATTGTGATATGAATATTCAGATTCGAAAGATTCAAGACAAAAGTTATGTTGACATAAAAATAATAATACTTCAAGCATACTAACAAAGCAATTATGTCTTCTCAAAATAACATGGCCAAAGAAAGTTATCCCTACAAAATCATATAGTCTGGCTATGCTCTATCTTCACCACACAAAGTATTTAAATCATGCACAACCCCGATGACAAGCCAAGCAATTGTTTCATACTCTAACTTTTTCAAAAAAAAATTCAATCTTCACGCAATACATGAGCGTGGGCCATGGATATAGCACTATAGGTGGAATAGAATGGTGGTTGTGGAGAAGACAAAAAGGAGAAGATAGTCTCACATCAGCTAGGCGTATCAATGGGCTATGGAGATGCCCATCAATAGATATCAATGTGAGTGAGTAGGGATTGCCATGCAACGGATGCACTAGAGCTATAAGTATATGAAAGCTCAAAAAGAAACTAAGTGGGTGTGCATCCAACTTGCTTGCTCATGAAGACCTAGGGCAATTTGAGGAAGCCCATCATTGGAATATACAAGCCAAGTTCTATAATGTAAAATTCCCACTAGTATATGAAAGTGATAACATGAGAGACTCTCTACTATGAAGATCATGGTGCTACTTTGAAGCACAAGTGTGGTAAAAGGATAGTAGCATTGCCCCTTTTTATTTATTTTCTCTTTTTTTGGGCCTTCTTTTTTTCTTTGGTATTTCTCTTTTTTTGGGACAATGCTCTATTAAATGATGATAATCACACTTTTATTTATTTACAACTTAATGATTACAACTCGATTCTAAAAACAAAGTATGACTCTATATGGATGCCTCCGGCGGTGTACCGAGATATGCAATGAATCAAGAGTGACAAGTATGAAAAAATTATGAACGGTGGCTTTGCCACAAATACTATGTCAACTACATGATCATGCTAAGCAATATGACAATGATGAATGTGTCATGATGAACTAGATGGTGGAAAGTTGCATGGCAATATATCTCGGAATGGCTATGGAAATGCCATAATAGGTAGGTATGGTGGCTGTTTTGAGGAAGGTATATGGTAGGTGTATGATACCGGCGAAAGGTGCACGGTATTAGAGAGGCTAGCAAAGGTGGAAGGGTGAGAGTGCGTATAATCCATGGTCTCAACATTAGTCATAAAGAACTCATATACTTATTGCAAAAATCCAGAAGTTATCAAAGCAAAGTATTACGCGCATGCTCCTAGGGGGATAGATTAGTAGGAAAAGACCATCGCTCATCCCCGACCGCCACTCATAAGGAAGACAATCAATAAATAAATCATGCTCCGACTTCATCACATAACGGTTCACCATACGTGCATGCTACGGGAATCACAAACTTTAACACAAGTATTCTTTAAATTCACAACTACTCAACTAGCATGACTTTAATATTATCACCTCCATATCTCAATACAATTATCATGCTTCAATCTTTTCTTAGTATTCAACACACTCAAAAGAAAGTTTCACAAATGTTGAATACCAAGCATATTATTATTAAGCAAATTACCATGCTATTAAGGGACTCCCAAAATAATTTAAGTGAAGCATGAGAGATTAATAGTTTCTTTAAAACAAATCCACCACCATGCTCTAAAAGATCTAAGTGAAGAACATAGAGCAAAATTATAACGCTCAAAAGATATAAGTGAAGCACATAGAGCAAAACTACTTAGCTCAAAAAGATATAAGTGAAGCACATAGAGTATTCTATCAAATTTTAATTCATGTATGGCTCTCTCAAAAGTTGTGTACAGCAAGGATGATTGTGGCATACTAAAAACACAAAGACAAAAATAATACAAGACGCTCCAAGCAAAACACATATCATGTTGGTGAATAAAAATATAGCTCCAAGTAAATTACCGATGGAAGTGGATGAAAGAGGGGATGCCTTCCGGGGCATCCCCAAGCTTTGACTTTTTAGTGTCCTTGGGTTATCTTGGGGGTGCCATGGGCATCCCCAAGCTTAGGCTCTTGCCACTCCTTGTTCCATAATCCATCACAAGAATTCACCCAAAACTTGTAAACTTCACAACACAAAACTTAAAGTAGAAAACTCGTGAGCTCCGTTAGCGAAAGAAAACAAAAGACCATTTCAAGGTACTGTAATTAACTTGTTCTTTATTTATATTGATGTTAAACCTACTGTATTCCAACTTCTCTATGGATTATAAACTATTTTACTAACCATAGATTCATCAAAATAAGCAAACAACACACGAAAAACAGAATCTGTCAAAAACAGAACAGTCTGTAGTAATCTGTATCTAGCGCAAGATCTGGAACCCCAAAAATTCTAAAATAAATTTATGGACGTGAGTAATTTATCTATTAATCATCTTCAAAAAGAATTAACTAAATAGCACTCTTCAAATAAAAATGACAGCAGTTCTCGTGAGCGCTAAAGTTTCTGTTTTTTACAGCAAGTTCATCAAGACTTTCCCCAAGTCTTCCCAACGGTTCTACTTGGCACAAACACTAATTAAACACAAAAAACACAACCAAAACAGAGGCTAGTAATTTATTTATTACTAAACAGGAGCAAAAAGCAAGGAATAAAAATAAAATTGGGTTGCCTCCCAACAAGCGCTATCGTTTAACGCCCCTAGCTAGGCATAAAAGCTAGGATAGATCTAGGTATTGTCATCTTGATTCTTAATTATTTTGGCGATGTTATGCTCGAATCCGGGAGGTTCCTTACGTTTCCCTTCATATTCAGAGATCTTGAGATCTAAAGAATCCAACCACTTATTGCAAAGAGTAATCAACATATTCATGCGGTGAAGATTTACGCTAACGCTCTTAAGAGGTTCAAGAGATTTCTGTAAAATCTTAGTTACTTTGCAAATTTTCTCAAAAACTTGCGTTTCCTCTTGGGTATGATGGGTCCCCTTTTGTTGAGGTAAAGTTCCTACTATACCTTCTATAATTTCATGCGCGATACTGGGATCAATTTCAATAAAATTGCCTTTGGCAACACAATCCAAAAGTTGTCTATGAGACATATTAAGCCCAACATAAAAGTTGCGAAGCAAAATTCTGAAATTTACTTCTTGGGTGCATTTACGATAAGATTCCATCATTCTAAACCAAGCATCCTTTAAGTTTTCTCCTTGATTTTGTTTGAAGTGAAGGACTTCAAACTCGGGGGACAAAGGAGCAGAAAGAGGACTAGCCATGACGACAAGCAAACAAACTAGCACACAAGCAGACAAGAGCAAACGGGCAAACGAGGCAAATAGAGAGGGAGGATAGAGAGAGAGAGATAGAGGGCAAATAAAACGGCAAGGGTGAAGTGGGGGAGAGGAAAAAGAGAGGCAAATTGCAAATAATGTAATGCGAGAGATAGGGATTGTGATGGGTACTTGGTATGTTGACTTTTTGCGTAGACTCCCCGGCAACGGCGCCAGAAATCCTTCTTGCTACCTCTTGAGCTTGCATTGGTTTTTCCCGAAGAGGAAGGGATGATGCAGCAAAGTAGCGTAAGTATTTCCCTCAGTTTTTGAGAACCAAGGTATCAATCCAGTAGGAGGCCACGCTCAAGTCCCTCGTACCTGCACAAAACGATAGCTACTCACAACCAACGCGATTAGGGGTTGTCAATCCCTTCACGGTCACTTACGAGAGTGAGATCTGATAGATATAATAATTTTGGTATAAAGATGCAAAGTAAAAAGTAAAGGCAAAGTAAAAAGCAAAACAAGATTAAAGTGATGGAGATTGATATGATGAGAATAGACCCGGGGGCCATAGGTTTCACTAGTGGCTTCTCTCAAGAGCATAAGTATTCTACGGTGGGTGAACAAATTACTGTTGAGAAATTGACAGATTTAAGCATAGTTATGAGAATATCTAGGCATGATCATGTATATAGGCATCACGTCCGTGACAAGTAGACCGAAACGATTCTGCATCTACTACTATTACTCCACTCATCGACCGCTATCCAGCATGCATCTAGAGTATTAAGTTAAAAACAGAGTAACGCTTTAAGCAAGATGACATGATGTAGAGAGATAAATTCATGAGTCATGAAATAATCCCCATCTTGTTATCCTCGATGGCAACGATGCAATACGTGCCTTGATGCCCCTTCTGTCACTGGGAAAGGACACCGCAAGATCGAACCCAAAGCTAAGCACTTCTCCCATGGTAAGAACTACCAATCTAGTTGGCCAAACCAAACGGATAATTAGAAGAGACTTGCAAAGATAACCAATCATACATAAAAGAATTCAGAGAAGATTCAAATATTATTCATAGATAGACTTGATCATAAACCCACAATTCATCGGTCTCAACAAACACACCGCAAAAAGAAGATTACATCGAATAGATCTCCACAAGAGAGGGGGAGAACTTTGTATTGAGATCCAAAAAGAGAGAAGAAGCCATATAGCTACTAACTATGGACCCGAAGGTCTGAGGTAAACTACTCACACTTCATCGAAGAGGCTATGATGATGTAGAAGCCCTCCGTGATGACGGCCCTCTCCGGCGGAGCTCCGGAACAGGCCCCAAGATGGGATCTCGTGGATACAGAAAGTTGCGGCGGTGGAATTAGGTTTTTGGCTCTGTATCTGTTCGTTTGGGGATACGTAGGTATATATAGGAGGAAGGAGTACGTCGGTGGAGCATCGAGGGGCCCACAAGGCAGGGGGCGCGCCCTAGGGGGGGCGCCCCCACCCTCGTGACCGCCTCTCTGATGCCTTGGCGTAGGGTCCAAGTCTCCTGGATCACGTTCGGTGAGAAAATCATATTTCTGAAGGTTTCATTCCGTTTGGACTCCGTTTGATATTTCGTTTCTTCGAAACACTGAAGTAGGCAAAAAACAGCAATTCTGGGTTGGGCCTCCGTTTAATAGGTTAGTCCCAAAAATAACATAAAAGTGGAAATAAAGCCCAATATAGTCCAAAACAGTAGATAATATAGCATGGAGCAATCAAAAATTATAGATACGTTGGAAACGTATCAGGGATCAAGCTCTAACAAAACTAACTCGATTACATGATGAATATCATCCAACTCCTCATCGACCAGCGAGCCTACGAAGGAATTACTCACTCCCGGTGGGGAGCATCATGGAATTGGCGATGGAGAGATGACGAAGAACGAAGATCCCCCTCTCCGGAGCCCCAAACGGACTCCAGATTTGGCCTCCCGATGAAGGACAGGAGGTGGCGGCGGCTCCATCTCGTGGATCGCGATAATTCTTTCTCCCTGATTTTTTTGGAAAAATAGGTATTTATGGACTTGGAATCAGGGTCTGCGAGGCCACCAGGTGGGGACAACCCACCTGGACGCGCCAGGAGGGGGGCATGCTCTGGTGGGTTGTGCCCACCTAGGTGCCCCCCTCCGGTGGATCTTGGCTCCAGAAATTCTCTTTCTTTATATAAAAGTTCCTCGCCAAGTTTCGTTCCATTCCGAGAACTTCTATTTCTGCACAATAACAACACCATGGTAGTTTTGCTGATAACAACGTCAGTCCGGGGTTAGTTTCATTCAAAGCATGCAAATTAGAGTCCAAACAAGAGGAAAAGTGTTAGGAAAAGTAGATACATTGGAGACGTATCAACTACCCCAAGCTTAAACCATTACTTGTCCTCAAGCAATTCAGTTGATAAACTGAAACTGAAAGTGAAAAACAAAACTTTTATGAACTGTTTTGCTCTTGTTTTCATAAATAAGCTTAAATAGCACCCAGGTTTTCAGCCAACATTATAACTAAACATGCCGACAATAACTCTTAAAAATTATATTAACTCATATCAATGACATAATCAGCTAGCGAGCAATAATAAGATGTCTCAAACAGCAACACATTGTCAAAACAACCATGATATAATATGACAATAGTGGTATCTCGCTAGCCTTTTCCGAGACCACAAAACATAAATGCAGAGCACCTCCAAAGTTCAAGCAACGACTAAACATTGTAATTCATGGTAGAAAAGATCCAGTCATGATGCACCCAACATTAGCTACACACAATGCATAAGCATGACAACAATGCTCTCAGGTTCTGACGCTTATTTTAGAAGGCGATGACACAACATAAAAGTAAATAGTAGTCCCTTCGCAGAGGGAAGCAGTGATTTGCAGAGGTGCTAGAGCTCAAGTTTTAAAATAGAGGTAAATGATATTTTGGACATGCACGCTTCTCATTTACTTTTACTTCACGGCTATCAGTTATCAATATCATCTGTGCTAAGCACGCTAGTGGCGGTTCTTAAGCGCTAAAAGTAAAGGTTTTGACTCCATTGGGAGTTCTTGTTTGATTATTTGTAAGCTTTTTCTGTTTGCAGTTTGGGACTGGGCACCCCTATTATAGCCCTTTTCTCGTGTGATGGCGGATGAATAAACACTCAACCTAATAATAACCCGCTTAGCATGGAAGATACCGACCACCTCCTGTCGTTCCATGAATGATCCAGGCACACAAAAATGATATTTATTAGAAGTTTTTAGAGGTGGCATATGCAAATTTACTTAGGACGGCAGGGTAATACCGCATATAGCTAGGTAGGTATGGTGGACTCATCTGGAATAACTTGGGTTCAAGGTTTTTGATGTACAAGCAGAATTCCCACTTAGTACAGGCGAAGGCTAGCAATTATATTGAGAAGTGGCCAGCTAGAGAGCAACAACGGTCATGAACATGCATTATGCATAAGTAACATTGGGCACTAGCATGAGTAGGATATGAACACCATGAAGATAAATATCATAGAGGCTATGTTGGTTTTGATTTAACTACATGCATGAACCTGTGCCAAGTCAAGCCACTCGAACATTCATAGGAGGATACCATATCATCATACTACATCATAATCATTTTAACGCAGTGTTGATATCCAAGATAAATCATTATCCACTCCCAGCTACTTATGCATGGCATGAGAAACTATAATATCTAATTATCATTGCAAACATGTTTAATCATAATGGGCTGAATCATGGATACTATGTTAAACATATTTACACAAACAAAACAAGTCGAGTTCATACTCATTTCTCTCCGCCACGGCCAGTTCATTGAATAACGTCATTATTGCCTTTCGCTTGCATGACCGAACGATGTGAAAATAATAATAATGCAAGAGTGTCGTGGACTAAGCTAGAATCTACAAACATTTTATTCAACGGGAGACGATAAGGTAAAATCGGATTGTCAGTGTCAAAACCGGCGGATCTCGGGTAGGGGGTCCCGAACTATGCGTCTAAGGCGGATGGTAATAGGAGGCAGGGGACACGATGTTTTACCCAGGTTCGGGCCCTCTTGATGGAGGTAAAACCCTACGTCCTGCTTGATTATCCTTGATAATATGAGTAGTACAAGAGTTGATCTACCACGAGATCGGAGAGGCTAAACCCTAGAAGCTAGCCTATGGTATGATTGTATGTTGTCCTACGGACTAAAACCCTCCGGTTTATATAGACACCGAAGGGGGCTAGGGTTACACAAGGTCGGTTACAAAGGAGGAGATATACATATCATTATTGCCTAGCTTGCCTTCCACGCCAAGTAGAGTCCCATCCGGACACGGGACGAAGTCTTCAATCTTCTATCTTCATAGTCCATCAGTCCGACCACAGGATATAATCCGGCTATCCGGATACCCCCTAATCTAGGACTCCCTCAGTAGCCCCCGAACCAAGCTTCAATGACGATGAGTTTGGTGCGCAGAGTTGTCTTCGGCATTGCAAGGCGGGTTCTTCTCCAAATTTTGAACGTTTGTTAAGCAGTGCCCGGTCCCATAAATGTTGGACTTCTTGGCTTCTGCACCCAATAAGGGCTATCTTCCACGCGTCGAATGAATGCGAGGCGCTAGGGCGTTTTTACATTCGCCCCCCTAGCCAGATAAATAAGTTGTCTATTAAAGGGATGGTGATTCTTAGATCCAATCCATACCATCCTCCCCCAGCGAGAATCCATCGGAGCGCGCTTCGGAAAGATCCACTCCAGCATGGCCGCCCTCCGCAGCTCCTCCTCCCGCCCCCGTAGCCCTAAGCCCGGTGATTGGGAGAGGTGTTCAGTCCCACACAGTCGATTAGTCGAACTGCACACTAAGGGATTTCTCCCTCCAGCGTATATGGTGCCCGTCCAAGCCGGGCTCTCCACCTACAATGGCAGGGAGCAAGCGGAGAGCTTCCCCAGCCCCTCTACGGGGGAGCGGGTATGCCTTGTTCCTTATTTATTGAGGGGACTCGGATTTCCGATTCATCCATTCCTGCGCGGGCTCCTGGAGTTTTACGGCCTCCAACTGCATAATTTCACCCCTGCTTCCATTTTACACATCGCCGGCTATGTTGCCCTCTGGGAGTTATTCCTGGGCTGTGAGGCTCATTTCAAGCTGTGGAAAAGGTTATTTTGCCTCGTCCCTCGCACACAGAAGGGGTCACTTTATCAAGTGGGCGGAGCCGAAATATGGCGCATCGCCGAAACCAGATACCTGTCAAGTACTCCGAAGAAGACGTCCGAAGACTGGCCTTCGGAATGGTTTTATATGGAGGACGTCCCCCTTCCGGACCCTATTCGGCGGGGTCTTCCTGAGTTCAGCAATGCTCCTCTGAAGAAACGCCGAAGTTGGCACCCACGGAGCCCCTAGGAGGAAGATAACAGAGAAGTCCTTTACCTTATGAACCGGATTAAAGCGCTGGCTCAATCAGGATTGACAGTAACCGAGGTTATGTCAATATGCATAATGCGGGGAGTGCAACCACTTCAATATCGAGGGCACCCCTTGTGGTGTTTTAACGGGGAAGATGACGCCACCCGTTGCGGGCGTAAGGGTCTGGACAACGTTGCCGCTTTAGCAAAAATTCTGTCCGAATTGTTCAAGGGAAAGGAAGAGGAGTTCATCCGCATCAAGCCACGGGATGGATTCTCCATGTACAACCCTCCAAGCTGGGTGAGCTATATCTCCTTACTCCCATTCTTCCCGCATTCTTTGTCATAGGTACTCACCTTGCCATTTTGCGGCAGGAACTGCGAAAAGCCATAAGGGAGGTCAGCAGCCCATCTCCACAACTAGAGGACCCTGACCGGGCCCTCGGTCCCGGACTCGAAGAAGATCTGGACATATTCGTGGAGCTGATAGACTGGCAGTTCTATCAATTAAGCTGTGATGACGCCATGGTGGCCATTACGGCCGACTATCCTGGACTTCTTCCTGCGTCACACATAAGAAAAACCAAAAATCCCAACTCCAAAAACTAGGATCCCCTTTTAGACACTTCACCTACCATATACATATGGTCTTTTACAGGCAAGGCATTCGGGCCGCCATGCCGAACCCGGAGCAACTCGCCAACAAGAGGCACCAAGGTCTGGCAGGGCAAAAAGGAAGGTGGTCAGGACAGAGACACCGGCGCAGAGGTATGACAGAAACCCCGCTCCGTGGTTGTCGTCTTTCTTGAAATGTAATGATGTCCATGTTTATTTAACAGAAAAAACGCTCATCGGAATATGTCCGGTGAGGCTGCCGATCACGCTTCCACCAGTCAGGCTCCAGGACCGGACATAGAGGCGAAAGCCGACATGGGGTGGACGCCGGATACTCCCCCTACGGAGGATGCGGATAGGCTATCCGCTACGAATTCGGAAGTGGAGAGCGCCATGAATCATGCTTATCACCAGAGGCATTTGATGCCTTCAATTCTGGAGAGGCGTACCTCTGTGCTGCTCAAAATGGTCTTGCCAGAGCCATGGACCAGTATGTAAAGGATGTACGGGTAAGAAAATCTGATGATTATATGTATCAGTAGCCCCTGAGACTTGAAACAGTTAGCAGAACTGATTTAAGGATCATCTTATTGAGCAGGTTCTTACAGAGAAGAATACTCGACTGTCACAAGAGCTGGAGGAATGCAAGACTCAACTTCTGGCCTTTGTTGCCGCATTGAAGGAACCTAAAAAGTCCCCAGCTGGTAACATTTCTTTCAAAGAATGACAGGTACCATATAGAGTGCGGCGTGGCTGCAGATCTAACAATAGATATTGCAGATGAATCCGGAGGACCAGCATGCCGTACGACAGCTAAAGGCTGGCGAACGCGTCCTGACTGAGGTCAGGCAGGAGAAAAACAATCTCCAAGACGCCAATACCAAGCTGAGCGTGGACCTGAAAGATGTTTGAGCCCAGCTTGCGGACTCCGAGAAGGAGAATAAGCGGCTTCGACGCGGCATTTTCAGTAAGTGCTTGAATGAACCCTTAAAAAAGGGGTCGGCGGAGGAGCCGGCTAACAGAGTTATGTCTGCAAGTATGCTGACGGGTCGTCCCGCGGAGGAGATGTCTGGGTATGCGGGTGATCTTCTATCCGAGCTCTCGCAACTGCACGAACAAGTTCGGTAGGTGATGCAAGGTGTTGCCCAGGCCTTGTGGCCAGCCGTCTCCCTGCCAGAAGGCATTGGAGCGCTTGCAGAGAAGCTCAAGGGAGCACGGCGGCGCTTCCGATTATGGAAGATATCGGCCTGCCATCAAGGTGCTAGGGAAGCCTGGGCCATGGTGAAGACACGGTATACCAAGACTGACTTGAACCACATGGCCGAGGTCGGACCTGTGGGGCCCAATGGGAAAGAAATCCCCGTTAGCTTAGTGTATGGGCAAGTAGAACTAGCCGCAAAGTATTCCCAACAGGATTGTAGGCTAGACCGCCTGTTGGATGCTATAGAAGAGGAATTTAGTCAGTCTACATGACTATGTAATTAAAGTGACATGTATAATGCCTTCTAGCCGGATTGTAGATCATTTGTCATGGCGGACCTTTTCGCTTCAACCTCGGGACCCGGTAGTCCGGAGTGTGTCTGAATACCCGCCCAGTTATATAAGAACTGGGGTATGCGTGGAAACCAGGCGTAGGGGTCATTAGTGCTTGAACAGACAAGTGCCCAACTAGTTATGTTATATTACATGGGTAGTAAGAAACATCTTCCAGGGAGAATAGTTCCGTTAAGGGTTCCTTTCCCTGGGTATGCATGCCCTAAAGTGCATGTCTGTACTGCGAGAGAAAACGCAGGCAAAAACATCTAGGGGCACATATGTAAAATAAATAAATAAAAATCATCTTTTGTTCGCCGACCAAATATTCCCTTAAGAACGCTAGCTTTCGGCTTCACCCAGTCTGAGGTACACATCCGACTGACCCGGTAGTAACAATCGCAGAGGTGCTCCCCTTATGTCCTAGCCGAATTAACAGGGACGTAGGGCATAAATACAAGAGCCAGGCAACCCAGCTTGGCCAAAACTTAAGTCATATCGATGCATATAGTGGCGAAGAAAAGGTACATGCAGAAGAATAACACATGTGCGGGGCGTGAACCCCAGATAGATAATTAAGCTTCTGTGTAAGAAGCCCCCAGGTATAATGAGCGCGGTTAGCGCATCTATAATGTGCAAGCGAGGCACAAGTTGGCCCTTGAAGGCCTAGAGAAAGAATAAAAGAAAGAAAGAGAAAAAAGACAGATAATGTATATGCAAAAAATGGACAGAGGAAGGAGACGAAAATAGAGTCCGGCGCTAGGCGTAGAATCTTCGGAGCCTGGCTGCGTTCCATGGGTTCGGCTCAAGTCGATTATTCGATGCATCCCGCAGACGGTACGGACCACCGGTCAGAACTTGGTCAATAATGAAGGGACCTTCCCATTTGGGCTCGAGCTTGGACTTTTTCTTCTCCGACAGGCATAGAACTAACTCGCCAACGTTATAAGTTTTGGCTCGTACTTATCTGCTTTGGTATCTACGAGCCTGTTGCTGATAAAATGTGGAACGGGCTTTTGCCACATCGCGCTCCTCCTCTAGGGTGTCCAGACTATCCTCCTGATCAAGCTCAGCTTCTCTTTCTTCGTACATGCACACTCGAGGTGAGTCATGAATTATGTCGCAGGGCAGAACTGCCTCTGCGCCATACACCATAAAGAAGGGTGTATATCCGGTAGTACGATTCGGCGTGGTCCGCATCCCCCAGAGTACGGAGTCGACCTCCTCTACCCAGTGCGTGTTAGACTCCTTTAAGGACCGCACTAATCTAGGTTTAATGCTGCTCATGATAAGACCATTTGCTCGCTCAACTTGGCCGTTGGTTTGTGGGTGATAGATGGAAGCATAATCGAGCTTGATGCCCATGTTGCTGCACCAGAGTTTTACCTTGTCGTCTGTGAAGTTCGTGCCGTTGTCAGTGATGACGCTGTGGGGGACACCATAACGGTGTACCAACCCGGATATGAAGTCTATCACCGGTCCAAATTCAGCTGTTTTAACAGGTTTGGCTTCTATCCATTTGGTGAATTTATCCACCATGACTAGTAAGTATTTTTTCTTATGGGTTCCCCCTTTAAGGGGTCCAACCATGTCAAGCCCCTAGACCGCGAAAGGCCAGGTAATGGGGATTGTTTGGAGGGCGGTGGGTGGCATATGGCTTTGGTTTGCAAAAAGCTGGCAATCGGCGCAGCGTTGGACCAAGTCTTGTGCGTCTGCCCGGGCCGTCGGCCAATAAAAACCTGTACGGAAGGCCTTGCTTACAAGGGCTCGGGCTGCGGCGTGGTGGCCGCCGAGTCCGGCATGAATTTCTGCCAAAAGCTTCCGCCCTTCCTCTTTGGAGATGCACCTTTGAAGGACTCCGGTAGTGCTTTTCTTATACAACTCTCCCTTGTGGACCCTGTAGGATTTAGATCGCCGCACTATGCAGCGTGCCTCATTTTGGTCCTTGGGAAGTTCCTGCCTAGTTAGGTAGGCCAGGAATGGTTCTGTCCACGGGGCGATGATGGCCATTATTACGTGGGCTGAAGGTGTTATTTCGGTGGCAGAGCCTCTGATTATGTCAGAGTGTTCGCTATCGTGCATTTTCCCCGGGTCCGGACTATTGTTACCGGTGTCCCCTTCCCATACCACCGACGGCATAAACAACCTCTCCAAAAAGAAGTTGGGGGGGACCACGTCGCGTTTTGCACCGATGCGGGCGAGGATATCCGCCGCCTGATTGTTTTCCCAAACCACATGGTGAAATTCGAGCCCCTCGAACCGAGCTGACATCTTTAGGACGGCATTTCGATAGGCCGCCATCTTCGGATTCTTGGCATCGAAGTCTCAATTTATTTGGGATATTGCGAGGTCCGAATCCCCATGCACCTCCCGGCGTTGAATGCCCATGGAGACTGCCATCGGAAGACCATGCAACAGGGCTTCGTAATCGGCTACATTGTTGGAGTCTGTATGCAGTATCTGCTGTACGTACTGAACGGTATCTCCGGTTGGGGATGTCAGGACGGCCCCAGCCCCCAGACCGGCCAGCATTTTGGAGCCGTTGAAGTGCATGATCCAATTGGAGTATGCACCGTACTCTTTAGGGAGTTAGGCTTCCGTCCATTCGGCGACAAAGTCGGCCAATACTTGCGATTTAATGGCTCACCGAGGTTTGTATGTTATGTCGAACGGGAGGAGCTCCATGGCCCATTTGGCAATCCGGCCCGTGGCATCGCGGTTGTTTATAATATCATTGAGTGGCACTTCCGAGGCTAATGTAATCGAACACTCCTGAAAGTAGTGTCGCAGCTTCCGGGATGCCATGAATACCACATAGGCTATCTTTTGATAATGTGGGTATCGTGATTTGCATGGAGTAAGGACAGTGGATACATAATATACCGCCTTTTGAAGAGGGAATTTATGTCCGACCGCTTCTCGTTTGACGACAAGCACTGCACTTACAACCTGATGAGTTGCCGCAATGTATAACAGCACTGGTTCGCCTATGTTTGGCGCGGCCAGGATTGGGTTGGTTGCCAGTATGGCTTTTATTTCTTCCAATCCGGCTGTGGCGGCGTCCGTCCACTCGAAGTGTTTGGTGCGCCGAAGGAGGCGATAAAGGGGTAATGCCTTTTCTCTTAAGCGGGAGATAAAGCAGCTTAGATCCTCCACACATCCAGTTAATTTCTGGATTTGTTTGAGGTCTGTTGGGGTAGCCAACTGTGACAAAGCTCGAATTTTGGCCGGATTAGCTGCAATTCCTCTACTGGAGACAATGAAGCCCAGGAGCTTTCCAGCTGGTATGCCAAAAACGCATTTTTCCGGATTGAGCTTGATGTCGTATGTTCGGAGGTTGTCGAATGTGAGCCTCAAGTCGTCTATTAGAGAGTTGACGTGTTTGGTTTTGATGACCACGTCATCTATGTATGCCTCTACTGTTTTGCCGATCTGTTTCTCCAGACATGTCTGAATCATGCGCTGATATGTTGTGCTGATGTTTTTGAGCCCAAAAGGCATTGTGTTGAAACAGAATGGGTCGTATGGTGTGATAAATGCCGTTGCGGCTTGGTCGGACTCTGCCATATTGATTTGGTGGTAGCCGGAGTATGCGTCGAGCAAACACAATGACTCATGTCCTGCGGTAGCATCGATAATATGATCGATGCGGGGGAGGGGGAAGGATCCTTTGGGCAAGCCTTGTTGAGGTCCTTGAAATCGACACATAGGCGCCAGGATTTGTCCTTCTTTGGTACCATCACCAGGTTTGCTAGCCAGTCCAGGTGTTTTATTTCTCTAATGAATCCGTCCTCCAATAACTTGGCTAGTTCCTCTCCCATAGCCTGTCTCTTAGGTTTGGAGAAACGCCGAAGAGCCTGCTTGACCGGCTTGAATCCCTTTAGGATATTGAGGCTGTGCTCGGCTAGCCTGCGTGGGATTCCTGGCATGTTTGAGGGGTGCCAGGCGAATATGTCCCAATTCTCGCGCAGGAACTCTCGTAGTGCGGCGTCCACGGCGGGGTTTAACTATGCCCCGATGGAGGCTGTTTTTGTAGGGTCCATTGGGTGGACTTGGAATTTGGCTATTTCATCCACTGGTTTAAAAGAGGTGGACTTGGATCTCTTGTCAAGTATCACGTCGTCCCTGTCCACTTTGGAGCGTAGCATAGTTAATTCCTCGGCCGAAAGGGCTTCGGATAATGCCTCGAGGGCCAATGTGGCTGTTTTGTTTTCGGTGTGGAGTGATGTGGCCGGATCACTAACGAGAGTGATGATTCCGTTGGGCCCGGGCATTTTGAGCTTCATGTACCCATAATGGGGTATGGCTTGGAAGATCGTGAACGCCTCCCGTCCCAAAAGGGCATGGTATCCACTACTGAACGGGGCCACTTGGAATGTAATTTCTTCGGACCTATAGTTCTCTGGTGTGCCGAATACCACATCTAGTGTGATTTTCCTAGCACAGGGTGCTTCCCGACTAGGGATGATTCCTCTGAAGGTTGTGCTGCTTTGCTCAATGCAGTTCCAGTCTATTTCCATTTTTTGAAGAGTTTCTTCGTAGATGAGGTTTAATCCACTGCCACCGTCCATGAGTACTTTGGTGAGTCGAAAGCCGTCCACAATTGGACTGAGGACCAGTGAAGCTGGTACTCGGGCTGTTCAGAATTTAGGTTCGTCACTAGCATTGAAGGTAATAGTCGTGTCACTCCATGGATTTATTGCTGCTACGTGGCAGATTTCGGCAATGCTGCGGAGTGTTCTCTTGCGCCTATTATTTGATGCGAAGGTCTCAAAGACTGTTAATACCGTATTGTTATCCCTAGGATGGTGCTCTGTGGCATCTGGGATGAGAAGATCCTTGCCACTTTTGGCCACCTGCCGGAGTATCCAACATGCTCTAAGGCTGTGTGTTGGTATGGTATCCGTTGTACTATGAATTTTGCAGGGTTCGTTGAGCCATCCCTCCAATACAGTTCCACGCCCTGTAGAGGGTTTTTGCTTCTTTGTAATTAACTCGGGTGTCTTATGATAGTGCACCCTTTTACTTCGGACTGGGTGTGTATTCGGAGCTGGATTATCCCAAAATTTCGTTTCGGTTTTCCAGGCACTTTCCATCGCACAGTACTTTCGTACTATGGTCTCCAAGTCGGCGAAGCGTGATATGTCACGGAGACTTATGGCGTTAAGAATTCCCTTGTCCATGCAGTTATTGCAGAAAAGTGAGACCGCGTCTTCCTCGCGGTAGTCCTTAACCTTGTTCATCACAAGGAGAAATCTAGCCCAATAATGATGTATTGTTTCATGGGGCTCTTCCCTGATGTGGGAAAGATCGTTTATGTCTGGGTGGGTGGGTGGGTTTGAGTCCGAACCCCTACCCGGTCTGAGACGCAGGGGCCGAGGAGTTTCCGATCTTGGAAGTTCGGATTCCGGGATGTTACCTGATGAGTCTGGCCCGCTGCCTAACTCTAGGTTTAGGGCTTGGGTGATGTCCTCCCGTAAACGGGTATCTGACTCGGAGAGCTCAGGAATAATCGCCGCATTGTTAGTCCTCATGATGGGTGACCGTTGGAGAGTTAATCTCCCTTTGATCGGGTTTAAGCCCAATCCGGTCATAGTCCGTAGCGACTCCCAAGGCGGCGATGCGATCCAAGAGCTTGTTTAGGGAAGAGAGCTCCATTGGATCCATCTGCTCGGCGAATTCTGAGCCGACGTGGAGGCTGTTTTCGATGACCTGAGAAGTCATCGTCGGTGCAACAGCCAAACAGGCGGTCATGATGAAACTCCCTAGCCGGAGAGTTTGGCTAACAGCCAGGGCTCCCCTGGCGGTAATGTTGTTTTTAACAACGAGATGAGGCATCCTTTCTTATGGTGACGGCACAGAGGAACTCTCAATGAAAGCACCAATGTCGGTGTCAAAACCGGCGGATCTTGGGTAGGGGGTCCCGAACTGTGTGTCTAAGGCGGATGGTAACAGGAGGCAGGGGACACGATGTTTTACCCAGGTTCAGGCCCTCTTGATGGAGGTAAAACCCTACGTCCTGCTTGATTATTCTTGATAATATGAGTAGTACAGGAGTTGATCTACCATGAGATCGGAGAGGCTAAACCCTAGAAGCTAGCCTATGGTATGATTGTATGATGTCCTACGGACTAAAACCCTCCGGTTTATATAGACACCGGAGGGAGCTAGGCTTACACAAGGTCGGTTACAAAGGAGGAGATATACATATCTGTATTGCCTAGCTTGCCTTCCACGCCAAGTAGAGTCCCATCCGGACACGGGACGAATTCTTCAATCTTGTATCTTCATAGTCCATGAGTCCGGCCAAAGGATATAATCCGGCTGTCCGGATACCCCCTAATCTAGGACTCCCTCAGGGATCTTTATTAGATCAACAATAGTTCAAATGAGAGCCACTCAACATTTTCATCGTGATCTTCTCCTTGGTAAGACTCAAACAAAAAGAAAATAAATTCAGAGAAACACACTGAAATATTTTTGGAGTTTTGGTTTTCTTGAACAAGCAAACAAAAAGGGAAAGAAAAAATGAGAAAAACTATTTACACGGGAAAGCTCCTGTCGTGCAATTGTCACGGAAGATGTCCTAGTGAAAGGACTTAAGTGTGGAGCCATCGCAACTAGGAAGCTTAAAGGGGTTAAAACGGGACAAAGGACATGAGAGTTTATACTGGTTCGGCCCCTTGCGATGAAGGTAAAAGCCTAATTCGGTTTGAGGTGGTATTGCTTATGTTTCGATTGCTAGGGAGCGAATCCGCTTGACCTAGCTTTCGATCTGTGTTTTCTTGTCCTGAACTTCCACTCAGGTCGTCCCTTTATATACAGAGGATGACGCCCGACGGCTCATAGAGTCCCGGCCGGCTCATAAACATTGTCCAGCTCGGTCTCTAACTATTCTTGCCTTACGATACAAGTCATGTACATATGGCGGTTTATCTCTATGGGCCTTGAGCCGCCTTCGGGCCTGGTACGTATACTAAGCCTATCCGTGAACCGCCGTACAATCTTGGGCTTCATTATGGTGGATCGTCATAGGGATGACCCGGCCCCTTGTAACACCCACAATGCGGCTATATCTCCCACGTGTCGGGGCACGACTTAGAGGCATAGCCGCATGGTAGGCATGTCGCAAGAGGGGTAATCTTTACACATCCCATGTACTAAATAAGAAAGGGATAAAGAGTCGGCTGACAATCGCCACTTCACACAATACATAAATATAACATACATCATCCAGAATACATTCAAGGTCCGACAACGGAACCAAAATAAAGAAAGACAACCCTAAATGCTAGATCCCCGATCGCCCTAACTGGGCTCCTCTACTGATCATCCGGAAAAGAAACATAGTAACGGCCTGAATCCTCGTCGAACTCCCACTTGAGTTCGGTAGCGCCACCTGCACTGGTATCATTGGCACCTGAAACTGTTTGGAAGTATCCGTGAGTCACGAGGACTCAGCAATCTCACACCCATGAGATCAAGACTATTTAATCTTATGGGTAGGAAAGGTATTGAGGTGGAGCTGCAGAAAGCATTAAGCATATATGGTGTCTAACATACGCAAATAAGAGCGAGAAGAGAAGCAATGCACGGTCGAGAAACTAGAAGTGATCGAGAAGTGATCCTGAAACTACTTACGTTCAAGCATAACACAAGACGTGTTCACTTCCCGAACTCCGCCGGAAAGAGACCATCATGGCTACACACGCGGTTGATTCATTTTAATTAAGTTAAGTGTCAAGTTCTCTACAACCGAATTTTAACAAATTCCCATCTGCCCATAATCGCGGGCACAACTTTCGAAAGTTCAAACCCAGCAGGGGTGTCCCAACTTAGCCCATCACAAGCTCTCACAGTCAACGAAGGATATTCCTTCTCCCAGGAAGACCCGATCAAACTTGGAATCCCAGTTACAAGAAATTTCGACAATGGTAAAACAAGACCAGCAAAGCCGCTCGATGTGCCGACAATCCTGATAGGAGCTGCACATATCTCGTTCTCAAGGCAACACCGAATGAGACATCCTACGAGTAAAACCAAACCTCAAGTTTCCCCGAGGTGGCCCCGCAGTCTACTCGAGGGGGTTAAAATAAAGATGACCCTCGGAAGCGCGACTCCCAAGGGGAAAAGTAGGTGGTGGTGAGGCAAATGGTAAAACCAAAGTTGGGCCTTGCTGGAGGAGTTTTATTCAAAGCGAACTGTCAAGGGGTTCCCATAACACCCAACCGCATTAGGAACGCAAAATCAAGGAACATAACACCGGTACGACGGAAACTAGGGCGGCAAGAGTGGAACAAAACACCAGGCATAAGGCCGAGCCTTCCACCCTTTACCAAGTATATAGATGCATTAATTAAATAAAAGATATTGTGATATCCCAACATATCCATGTTCCAACATGGAACAAACTTAATCTTCACCTACAACTAGCAACGCTATAAGAGGGGTTGAGCAAAGCGGTAACATAGCCAAACAACGGTTTGCTAGGAAAGGAGGGTTAGACGCTTGACATGGCAATATGGGAGGCATGATATAGCAAGTGGTAAGTATCGCAGCATAGCAATAGAGCGAACAACTAGCAAGCAAAGATAGAAGTGATTTCGAGGGTATGGTCATCTTGCCTGAGATCCCGCAAGGAAGATGAACGAGTCCATGAAGAAGACAAACGGGCGAAGTCGAACGAATCCTCACAAACGCGACGTTATCGGAACTAACCCGAAGAAGCAACACCAGAAAGAAGCAAACAACATAGTAAACAACCACCACATAAACATGGCATGATGCACAACCAAGTATGATGCATGTCCGGTTTAATTATGCAAGGCATGGCAAAGTGCACAAACAACACTACAAGTTAAGTGGAGCTCAATATGCAACGAGTTCCATATTGACAAACACCACGACAATTATTTAGTTCTCTTCCGTTTAATTATTCAACAATATTAAATGTTGGTTAGCATGGCAAGAGGTGAAGCATATGAAAACTACCTATCTAGGCAAGTTTAAATGAGGCCGGACCAACAAGCAACAAGTCCGAAGAAATCCTCATGAGCATATATTAGATTCGGTACTGTTATGTCCTAAAGCATATTTTAGAGTTGTTTAACATGCAAAATAATGTCACCATGTTAAACTAGACATTTTTCTACCCCATTTACATATAAAGTTTATTAAGTTTGGAGCTACGGTTATTTAGTTATGAAATAAAGCATTTTAACATGGCAATTAAGCAAATAAATGCAAACAGCAGTTTAAACATTTTAAACATGGTTGAAAGTTGCATATTATGAAACTAGATGAAAACCTAAGCATTTTTCATATATATAATGTTTTTACATATGATGCATGGTTGTTGAGTTTTAATATGCATGGAGTTCAGGGACTTTTCTATAAAACGACGTCCTCTGGAATAAATAGGAAAAATGTTCTGGAGGAAAAAACATGAAACGGGCCAAAACTAGTCAGCCCAGCAGTGAAGGGGAGCTCGGGTGCTGCTCACCATGGGCCGAGGCCCGGTCGAAAATAGAGGAGGCCTGGCGTTGGGCCTGATGCGCGGTCAACGCGAGCGGTGGGCCGAGGCCCATGAGAGGGAGGCGTGCGTGTGCTCACACGCACTTGCGCGAGCAGGCAGGAACGATGACGACCGGTGGCGGGGCGGTCCAGCAGACGACGGGGACGGGGCGGATCTGGCAGGTGAAGGCGGCGGGCAGGAGCGGAGAGGACAGATCCGGCCCCAGGGAACCCATTCCCGGCGACGAACCCAAGCGCAGGCGGTGCTCCATGGCGACCTACAGGGCACGGCGACCATGGGGGCGGTTAGAGGAGATGCAGAAAGGAACTGGGGATGAAGGAAGGGGAAGGAGAGGGCGTGAAGCTAGCCTGGGGTCGCCGGGTTGACGCAGCTCCGGCGGGGTCGCCGTGGTGCGGGCGGCGGCGAGAGGCCGGTGACGGCGGGGGTTTGATCTGGATCGGGAGCTCCTCTCCCAATCTGGATCGTTCAAGCGAGCGAGTACGGGCGGCAGCGCGGTCGGGCCTGCTTGGGCCCAGCGGGCCAGATCGGGACCCCGGCAGGCCGCGCGGTGAAGAGGGGGTTGCGGGGCAATGTGGCGGCGTTGGAGTGGTGGAGGGCGCGGTCAGGTGGCGGTGGAGCTAATGGAGGCGCGAAAAGTGGCGGCGGAGGACTTGGCCGGTGCAGAAAACGAGGTAGAGAGGTGGGAGGTGGCGGCGGCTGAGGGTTAGGGAAGGCTAGGGGTAGGGTTTAGACTAGGATTAGTGTAAAATGGACTAGGGTGTTTAAATAGGAAAAGGAGGGCTAGAGGAGGGGGTTTTAGGCCGTTTCGGAGCCGTTCGATCTCGATCGGACGGTCCAGAGCGGAGGGGTAGGTAGGTGGGCTAGATGGGCTGTGCAAGTGGACCAGTGGGCCGAGAAGAGAGGAAGATGGGCAGCCCGGCAAATGTTTCCGGATCCCGGAAACATCCGACGATAGACCGGCTACTATTGCCGCTATAGTTATCCATTGGGGCGTCAAACAGACCCCGAATGCGATGAAACTTGGTAGGCGGCCTACTGACAACATAACAACACCGCATGCCAACTTTCAACCCATTCCGAGAACATTTTCTGGCCACTTATAAAATACTATTTCGGACGTGCCGCGGGCGCATGCAAGTGTGTCTGGGCTCAGAACGGACAACGGACGAAACTGGGGGAAACCGGACGGATGCAAGTTTTCAAAACATGATGATGCAATGCACATGATGACATGACAAAATGCAACACACAAGCGGATGACAAGGAAACAACAGCAAATAACTGGAAGACACCTGGCGCATCGGTCTCGGGGCGTTACAACACTCCACCACTACGAGAGGATCTTGTCCCGAGATCTAGAATGGCACCGGAGAGAAACGGAAGAAGGAAGAGGGGAGGTAAAACTAAGTTGCTTCTTATCCGGTTAATTGGATAAGAACGAAAAGAACACGATCCTCACAATTCGTACATAAGACCTTGTAGGTTGAAAGACATAAGACTTGGAAAGGAACATTACTAAAACCTTGTAGGTTGAAAGACATAAGAAAAGGGTTGCAATGGGCAAGAAGTACATGCAAGCACTCCGGATGAAACGATATGTACAAGGAATGATAAGATCAATTACGACAATACTTCGGTTGGAAATGGAAGGTAATAATATGAACTTGGCAAAATAAAAGCACTTGGATGAGACTCTGGTTAGAAGAGGAATGATAGACACACCACTCCGGTTAATTGGATAAGAACGAAAAGAACACGATCCTCACAATTCGAGATGATGAGTGAAAAGAGCAACATCATAATGCCTCTGGAAGAAATAATAGAAGATAGATCATTGGAATAAAAGAATGGAGAAGAAAATGCCAACTTCTGCCACAAATGAGTTTGGGGAGCACCCTTCCAAGAAGGTTATAACGGATTTGTTGGAAAACCAAAAACGAAATGAATTAACTTGTATTGGGCTTATGGAAAACTTCTCTAAATTGAGGCGAAATTCTGCCACTACGGAAACAAAAGATTGGATTGATATCAACAAGAAGACAAGAAGCTTATTTCACCGGGAGGATAAATGAAGAACTTGGGTCATTTATGAGCACCATAGATAGCAACAATCCTTAGGGAAGGCTTTAGGTGAAACATGACACAAGATAACTCCAACGAAGAGATTGGTGCATTTAAAATATCTCATTCTTGACAACATGTGAATCATGAAACACGAACTCAAATTGTCAAGAATGACATAACACCACCTCAAAAGATAAGGTAGAACGAATTGTACTTCGGAATGCCAGATGAAGAATACTTGAAGTATAGCTTGGCGGATCATAACTTTGAGAAAAAAATCTTGAAGAACAAATGAAGAATGAAAGGAATCCTTGATGAGCCACGATGTAGATCCTCCATGAAGAACTCCGGTAGCCCAAAATGATGATAAAAAGAGAAGTTGAAAACACAAGGTGAAGCCTTGCAATGATTTATATGGATCTTTGCAATGACATAACCGAGAAAACTTGGCACTCCGGGAGGAAAAGATGAACAAATGAAATCAATAATTTTGATGAACCTCTGGAATAAGGAATTGAATTTACTCGATGAAACAAGAATAAGAATTACATTATGCTTTATCCTTCATCAATTAAATTAATGACCCACAATGAATTTGGCATACTACTCATTCTCATTGGAAAGGATTAAGGAGAGATATAGCATAAACTTGGTAAGGTCTTGATGGATCCACCAGTGGGATTTGGAAATAACGAATGAATTGATATAGTAACAAAGGAAAAGGAATCTTGAACGAGCCATTGTAAGAATTGAAAACAATTGAAGAAAAGTTAGCGAAACACCGGGAAGAATTAGAAAATGAACGAAGATACATGAGAGAATTTAGATACAAGAGAACGAATAAATCATGAGCTGATTAGAGAATACTTGAATGATGCACCGGTAAGATTTGAAGAATGAGAGCTGAAAGCTGGACTGGATGGAGTGGAAAGAGCCTAAGCTTGGGGATGCCCATGGAACCCCAAGATAATCTAAGGACACCTAAAAGCCAAAGCTTGGGATGCCCCGGAAGGCATCCCCTCTTTCGTCTACTTCCATCGGTAACTTTACTTGGAGCTATATTTTTATTTACCACATGATATGAGTTTTGCTTGGAGCGTCTTGTATTATTTGAGTATTTATTTTTTAGTTTTCCACAATCATCCTTGCTGTACACACCTTTTTAGAGAGACACACATGATTCGGAAATTGTTAGAATACTCTATGTGCTTCACTTATATTGAATTATATAGTTTTTGCTCTAGTGCTTCACTTATATCTTTTAGAGCACGTCGGTGGATTTGTTTTATAGAAACTATTGCTCTCTCATGCTTCACTTATGGTGAACCGTTATGTAATTTTGAGAGTCCTACAAAACAGTATGGTAATTTGCTTTAATTATGTTAGGCATTCAAGATTAATATTTTTTTTCTTATGAGTGTGTTGAATACTATGAGAAGTTTGATACTTGATAATTGTTTTGAGATATGGAGATGGTAATATTAGAGTCATGCTAGTCGAGTAGTTGTGAATTTGAGAAATACTTGTGTTAAAGTTTGTGATTCCCGTAGCATGCACGTATGGTGAACCGTTATGTTATGAAGTCGTAGCATGATTTATTTATTGATTGTCTTCCTTATGAATGGCGGTCGGGGATGAGCGATGGTCTTTTCCTACCAATCTATCCCCCTAGGAGCATGCGCGTAATACTTTGCTTTGATAACTTGTAGATTTTTGCAATAAGTATATGAGTTCTTTATGACTAAGGTTGAGTCCATGGATCATACGCACTTTCCTTCCTTCCACCATTGCTAGCCTCTCTAATACCGCACACCTTTCGCCAGTATCATACACCCACCATATACCTTCCTCAAAACAGCCACCATACCTACCTATCATGGCATTTCCATAGCCATTCCGAGATATATTGCCATGCAACCTTCCACCGTTCCATTTACTATGACACGCTCCATCATTGTCATATTTGTTGGATTTCGGGTTCCGGCAGACCCTTGAGGTTCGAACACTGCGGTGTGCACGGAGATTTCGCCTCCTACCTACCTGCACCCCTCCGCCTCGCTAAGATCTAAGCTATGGGAAGAACGACACAAGAGACACAAGGTTTATACTGGTACGGGCCACCATTGTGGTGTAATACCCTACTCCAGTGTGTGGTGTGGTGGATTGCCTCTTGGGCTGATGATGATGAACAATACAAGGAAGAACAGCCTCGCGAGGGTCTATTCTTGGCTGGGGGGACGAACTGCTAGGGGGAGTTCAGTCACCCTTCTCTCTCTCTCGGATTTTGATCCCCCTTCCTACTATGGTGGCTAGTCCTATTTATAAAGGCCCTGGTCCTCTTCCTAAATATCGAGCGAGAAGGAGGCCAACAATGGCGGGCTAATTTGAAGGGGGACAGCTAGTACCAGCTATCCTGACAAAAGTAGTCTTCGCCTGCACAAAGCTCTGGTGGTGACACCGTCTTGGGCTCCACGATGACCCCCGTCTTGCAGTCCTCCTGGTCTTGGTCTTGTTGCACCGAAATGGCAACCTTTGCCTGATGCCTCGGTACTCCGCGGCTGCGCTTGCCCCCTTTGCACCAAAGGGGAAAGGAGGACACTGCGCGAGCTGGCGCTCGCCTGGCGCCCTTGGTCGTCATGGCTTGCG
Organism: Triticum aestivum; assembly: GCF_018294505.1. Taxonomy (NCBI): domain Eukaryota; kingdom Viridiplantae; phylum Streptophyta; class Magnoliopsida; order Poales; family Poaceae; genus Triticum; species Triticum aestivum. The sequence continues at coordinate 607,576,377 of NC_057812.1, forward strand.
TCACGGGCACCTTGTGAGGTACCCCGCCTTGATCTCTCCGCCTCCTCGCGAGCCAGCCTGGTGAGGCCGTGCTTGAGGAAGCTCCGTGTCGTCCGCCCCGCGAGGCTTGGCCCCTCGCGAGGGTCTTGAGTCTGTGTTGATGAGGATGGGTCGTGCTGGGCCCCCCTTTGAGCCACGCCACAGGCCGCAGGCAGGCAAGTCTGCGGACCCCTGTTCCCAGAACGCCGACAGTAGCCCCCGGGCCCAAGGCACGCCCGGACTTGGCCGTGCAGGGAGGCGAAAGGGTAAGCGTGAAGTGCCGCAGGCCCTAACAGCTTGCGGCCTTGGATGCCGCGTGGCGGTTGATTGGATGTGGGTGTCTCCACTTCCCCATTGCGCCTCGGCAACTACACGGATTGGACAAGTCCCTGCATGCAAAGCGGGTCATGATTTCCTGCTATAGTGGGGGCCGACGGTTGGCCCTCGCCGGCTATAAGTACGGATTGGCGCGCGCCCTTCCAGTTCATTCCCCCTTGCTTCTCCTTCTTCATGGCCCCGTCGGGGAGGTTCTCGGCCGCAGAGAAGGGGAAGGCTTGCCGGGTAGAGCCTGCCTCTCCCCCGCCCAAGCGCGGCCGAGGGCGCCCTCGCAAACATCCTGTGGCCACCACGGCAGCTCCCCGCGGCCGCGGAGACGATTTCCAGCATGGTGACGGGCGGACTGCTGCGGCCGGGGGGCGTGCTTCGATCGCGCGTCCCCGTAGGCCGCGCTTTCACGCTGCAGAGGTGCTGCCGGAGTTCGTTGTGTGGTCGGCGGAGCCGACCAGCACCCGGCTTCCACTTCCTCGCTTCCTCCTCGGCGAGCTCCCGGTCGGCGCCCCGGGCGGCCTCTGGCTCCAGGCTGACGGCTGCTGCAGCCGGGCCTCATGGGCTTCACTGGAGATCTCCGCAGCCGGGAGCCTGGCCTTGGCCCGCGCGCGCGACCTGAGCCGTCGGTGCACCCTGCACTTCAAGTTTGATGGTGATGCCACCCTCTACGTGAGGGTGTTTGGGGAAGATGGTCGCCGCGCGGGGTGCTGCCCTGAGGACGACGACCGCGGCCAGGAACCCAGCTCCGACGATGATGGAGAGGACAGCGCTCGCGTGACTGGCGGCGCTCAGGGTTCCCCAAGCTTCTCTGGTTCTTCTTCAAGCGGCGACTCTTCTAGCGGTGGCCGCGGTCAGCCTCCAGGCTGTCGTATCTGCTTGGGAGGTGGTAGCGTGTCTACCCGCCGTCGCGCCTCGGTGAAGCACGAGAGGGAGTCTGCCTGAGCCCCGGAGGCGGCTCGAGTCCTCCCTGCAGGCCGGTGTGAGGCGAACTGCGCCTGATTTGTTCTTTCTTTTCCTTTTTCCTGCGCAAAAAGACAGTAGTGTGGAGCCCCGCGGGGGCGTGTTTGGGTTATTGCTGTTAATCATCATTTTGCTTCCGTTATCGTGCCTTCCGGCTACGTGCCCGCACGTGGGTAGTTCCCGGCCCCAGCCATGGGGGGCGACCGACCCAGGCCCTGTGTTCGTGTCGCGGTGCTCGTGGGGCACGGACTGGAGGGGTGCTCCTGTAATGGACCCAGGTCGCGAAACCTTTGAACGACTAGGACAGGAACACTCGCGAGGGTGCTCGGCTGCCCCCCCCCCCTCGCGAGGCCTTGCATAAGAGAAATCGAGGCAGGAGAGTGAAAAGTCGAAGAACCACAAGCCAAAGACGGCAACAGCTTCAATAAAACTTCGAATGAGCATGAACAAGCCAACTGCAGAAAGCAAATGAAAAAGCCGCGTCCGGCACCTAATCTAGTCTTCGACGTCTTCTCACCAGCGCGGAGCTAAGTGCTGCCACTGGGCGTGGGAGGGAGCCCCAGGGCCTGAGGTCGGCGCTCCTGAGACTCCGGGGCGTGTACAACCCCAACTCATTATTACGTGAGAGTGTCACGGGCGGTGAGCTTCACAGGCGTTGGCCTTCTTCACAGGCTCCGGGCCTTTTCCAAAACGCGACAGCTTCACAGGCATTCGCCTTCTTCAGAGGCTCCGGGCCTTTTCCAAAACGCGACAGCTTCACAGGCATTCACCTTCTTCACAGGCTCTAGGCCTTTTCCAAAATGCGACAGCTTCACAGGCCTTCGCCTTCTTCACAGGCTCTGGGCCTTTTCCAAAACGCGACAGCTATACAGGCATTCGCCTTCTTCACAGGCTCTGGGCCTTTTCCAAAACACGACAGCTTCACAGGCATTCGCCTTCTTCACAGGCTCCAAGCCTTTTTAGGGGTAGAAGCTCCGGAGGTGCTGGATGTTCCATGCGTTCTGGACCGACACCCCCTCCTGAGTCTCCAAGCGCATGGAGCCGGGCCTGGAAACATGAACAACCTTGAACGGGCCCTCCCACATGGGAGAGAGCTTGTGCAATCCCTCCCTGGAGAGAACCCGCCTGAGCACGAGGTCTCCTACCTCGAGAGTTCTGGGGCGGATGTCGCGGAAGTGATATCGTCGCAGTGCTTGTTGGTACCTCGCCGCTCGCAGCGCGGCTTCTCGGCGACGTTCCTCCCCCAGCACGAGGTCCATCCCCCGCATGTCGTCCTGCTGCGCCTCATCGAACGCCAGGACCCGCGCGGAGCGACGTCTGACCTCGTGAGGGAGCACTGCTTCGGCTCCGTAGACCAGGAAGAACGGGGTCTCTCCAGTCGGCTTGGTCGCGGTTGTGCGGATGGACCACAACACGGACTGAAGCTCGTCGTACCAACCTCTGCCGCATGCCTCCAGCTTCTTCTTGAACGTCCTGGTCTTGAGGCCCCTCAGGACCTCTGCGTTGGCTCGCTCGGCCTGGCCGTTGCTTCGGGGGTGCACCACCGAAGTGTAGCATATCTGCGTTCCAAGGTTAGCACAGTATGTTTTGAAAAGGTTACTGGTGAACTGCGAACCGTTGTCTGTGATGATACGGTTCGGCACCCCGAACCGGCTCACGATGCCCCTGATGAACTTGACCGCGGAACCTGCAGGGATGGTGCGGACGGCCTCTACTTCAGCCCACTTGGTGAACTTGTCCACAGCGACGTAGAGGTAGCGGTAGCCCCCCGGCGCCCGAGGAAACGGGCCCAGGATGTCCAGCCCCTAGACTGCGAATGTCCACGAAAGGGGTATAGTCTGCAGGCCTCCTGCCGGCTGATGGATCTGCTTGGCGTGGAACTGGCAGGCCTCACAAGCTTTCACTAGTTCGACGGCGTCATTGAGTGCGGTGGGCCAATAAAACCCACTGGGGAACACCTTGCCGACGAGGGTCCGTGATGATGAATGATGTCCACAGTCTCAGCCGTGTATATCTTCCGGCAGTTCCTTTCCTTGCTCCCTGGAGATGCAGCGCAGGGATACACCGTTTGGTTGCTTCCGGTAGAGCTCTCCATCCTTGATGCAGTATGTTGTGGCCTGCCGTGCCACACGCTCCGCTTCCTCCTCCTTCTCTGGCAGGGTCCCTTGTGTTAAGTAACTACGGAGCTCTGTGATCCAGCACCCTTCCTGAGGTTCCATCGTCAGGAGCAGGCGTGCTCCTGAGGCCGGGCCACAGGCCGGGGCTCCTGAGGCAGGTGGCTGGGGGAGCTCCTCCCGAGGCTGAGCCATGTTTGACAATGACGGCAGGGCTGAGGGCTTGAAGAGCCGCTCCTTGAAAACGCCAGGCTCCTGAGGTAATCGCCTAGACGCCCGTTTGGCGATGTCGTCGGCCTCCTGATTGGTGCTTCGGGGCACATGCTGCAACTCCAATCCCCAGAACTGCTTCTCCATCCTGCGGACCTCCGCAAGGTAGGCTTCCATGTGCTCATCTTTCGGCTCGTACACCTTGTTGGAGAAATTGACAAGGAGCTGCGAATCGCCCTTGATGGTGAGGCGTTTCACCCCCAGGGCAGCTGCGGCCTTCAAGCCTGCTATTAAACCTTCATACTCCGCTATGTTGTTGGAGACCTTTTCACCTTGCTGGAAACATAGCTCCATAGCATAATAGAGCTTGTCCTGAGTGGGCGATATAAGCACCGCCCCAGCCCCAGCGTCGTGCCTGGAGAACGCCCCATCGAAGTACATGACCCAGCCTTCTGGCGCCTCGCTTCCCGGGGAGAGGGACCGATCCTTGTCGGCCTTGAGGCCTGGTGCCTCCGTCCATTCCGCCACAAAATCTGCCAATGCTGCTCCCTTGATGACTCTGGTCGTGCTGAATTCGAGCTGAAACGGTTGCAGTTCTCTGTTCCACTCAGCGACCCTTCCAGCTGAGTTAGGGCTCCTGAGCACTCTCTCCAGGGGGTATGACGAGACGACCTTGATGGGGTGACCCTGAAAATAGTGCCACAGCTTGCGTGAGGCCACCAGTAGCGCGAGGAGGAGTTTCTGAGGCATGGGGTACCATGCCCTTGCGTCCCGCAACACCGTGCTGACGAAGTACACTGGGTGCTCAACGAGATTGGGTGCGCCAGTGCTGGTGGCTCCCTTGGGAGACCATGGTGCCTCATGAGGCGATGAGGCCTCCTGAGGCTGGCCATCTGGGAGAGGGGCCTCTTCCGCCTCCGGTGCACTCCTCTGCAGCGGCTGAACCTCCTCAGCCGCGGTGGCGGTTTCTGCGGGCCTTCCTTGTTCCTGTTTTGCCTTGTCCCGGGCTGCTGCAGTGGTTTTGATTCGACGCTCCTCTCTAACCGCCACCAGGGCTGCATTGGCGAAGTAGGGAGTGGCGGCGAGGTAAAGCACCAGGGGCTCTTGAGGGCGCGGAGCCACCATGACCAGTGGGCTGGTCAGGTATCTCTTGAGATCCTGGAACCCTTTGTCGGCCTCTTTAGTCCACTCAAAGGGCCCCTTTTTCTTCATTAGCTGGAAGAAAGGCAGCGCTCGCTCCCCCAACTTGGAGATGAAGCGCCCTAGCGCAATCACGCACCTAGTGAGCTTCTGCATTTCTCTGAGGGTCTTTGGCGGGCTCATGTCCTCGACCGCCTTGACCATTTCCGGGTTAGCCTCGATGCCTCGGTGGGACACGAGGAAACCCAAGAGCTTGCCCAAGGGGACTCCAAACACACACTTCTCTGGGTTGAGCCGTAGGTTCACTGCGTTGAGGCTCGCGAAGGTTTCCTCCAGGTCTTGTATCAGGGTCCTGGCCTCCTGAGACTTTACCACAATGTCATCGACGTAAGCCTCAATATTCTTCTCGAGCTGCGGGCCCAAGGTGATGTGCATCAGCTGCTGAAAGGTCGCCCCTACGTTACGCAACCCGAATGGCATGCATGTGTAGCGGTACACCCCACACGGGGTTAGGAAGGCTGTCTTTTCGACGTCTTCTACCCCCATCTTGATCTGGTGATACCCAGAGAAGGCATCCAAGAAGCATAGCAGGTCGCATTCCGCGGTGGAATCGACGATCTGGTCGATGCGGGGGAGCGGGAACGGATCTTGCGGGCATGCCTTGTTGAGGTTGGTGAAGTCGACACACATGCGCTCCTTCCCTCCCTTCTTTGGCACAACGACAGGGTTGGCCAACCGACCTCGCGAATGACCCCAGCGGCTTCTAATTTGCGGGTCTCTTGGACGATGAAGGCCTGCTTTTCTGTGGACTGCCGCCTTGCCTTCTGCTTCACAGGGCGCACATTGGGGCACACGTTGAGGTGATGCTCGATTACACTCCTAGGGATCCCCACCAACTGGTCAGGCTCCCAAGCGAATACCTTCTTGTTCGTGCGCAGGAACCCGACCAGGGCCTCCTCCTGCTCAGGTTCGAGGTTGGCGCCTATGGTGAAAGTGGCGTTGGTGGACCCATCCTCATCGACGGGTATCCGCTTGGTTTCTGCCTTGTCTTGGGTGAACAACTGTTTCTTCTTGGCGGGTCCAGCCCCCTTGGGCTCGGGGGTCTCCGAGTCGGCGGACTGTGCCGACGCCGCCGTCTTGAAGGCGAGCTTGAGCACCCGCAGCGCGTCTCCAGTGTCCCCGTGCACGGTGAGGACACCGCTGCTTCCGGGCATCTTCATGAGGTTGTACGCCGGGTGCGTCGCGGCCATGAACTAGGCCAGCGCTGGGTAGCCGAGGATGGTGTTGTAGGGAAGGCCGATGGGGGCAATGTCGAAGTCAACCAGCTCCGTGCGGAAGTTGTGGTAGGTGCCGAAGGTTACTGGGAGCCGGATCTGTCCCAAGGAGCTGGATGATCCGCCCCCAATGCCTGAGAAGGGCCGGCTGGGTTGCAGCCGTTCCAGGGGTATGCAGAGGAGGTTGAAGGCCTCGACCGAGAGTACGCTGAGGCCCGCACCGCCATCGATGAGAGTTCTGGTGACGGCCACCTGGCAGATGGTGGGGGTGCACAGCATGGGGAGCGCACCCGATCAGGCCAAGTTGGAGGGGTGCTCCTCTAAGCTGAAGGTCAGGCCGGCCTTGGGCACCGCCCGGTCCGGGAGAGCCCCCTGCTGCATGGGAGCGGCGCTGACCCGGCGGATGAACGACTTGACGTGGTGACTTGTAGGCGGCGCCTGCGAGCCGCCCAGGAGGGCTGTGACGATCGGGGTGTTGGTGTAGCATGATGGGCGGGGAAGAGGCTGCGGGGCTCTTCCCAATAGGCCACGGAGGCTGCCGGCAGGTGGAGCATCCACGTGCGCGGAGCACCGGTGAGGGCCATGGGGAGCCAGTTGGCCATGACCCTATCATCACCTCAAGCTTCGAGGTTGGCCCCCTCGTATGCCAGCAAGAAGGCCAGCGGATCAGTCGCGCCGCCGTAGCGCGGCGGCGTCATTGGCTTGAACTGGTCTGGCCACCGTACCCGTTGCTGAGTTGTGGCCAGGGCTTGGAGCCCCCTGGCCCCTGTGCTGGCGCCGGCGGCCGGAGCGGGCGACGCACTACTCATCACGAGGCAGGTCGTGGCGGTGGCGGAAGGGAAAACTCCGGTGCACCCCTACCTGGCGCGCCAAATGTCGGATTTCAGATTCCGGCAGACCCTTGAGGTTCGAACACTGGGGTGCGTGCGGAGATTTCGCCTCCTACCTACTTGCACCCCTCCGCCTCGCTAAGATCTAAGCTATGTGAAGAACGACACAAGAGACACAGGTTTATACTGGTTCGGGCCACCATTGTGGTGTAATACCCTACTCCAGTGTGTGGTGTGGTGGATTGCTTCTTGGGCTGATGATGATGAACAATACAAGGAAGAACAGCCTCGCGAGCGTCTGTTCTTGGCTGGGGGGGACGAACTGCTAGGGGGAGTTCAGCCACCCTTCTCTCTCTCTCGGATTTCGATCCCCCTTCCTACTATGGTGGCTAGTCCTATTTATAGAGGCCCTGGTCCTCTTCCCAAATATCGAGCGGGAAGGAGGCCAACAATGGCGGGCTAATTTGAAGGGGGACAGCTAGTACCAGCTATCCTGACAAAATTAGTCTTCGCCTGCACAAAGCTCTGGTGGTGACGCCATCTTGGGCTCCACGATGACCTCCGTCTTGTAGTCCTCCTGGTCTTGGTCTTGTTGCACCGAAATGGCAACCTTTGCCTGATGCCTCGGTACTCCGCGTCTGCGCTTGCCGCCTTTGCACCAAAGGGGAAAGGAGGACACTGCGCGAGCTGGCGCTCGCCTGGCGCCCTTGGTCGTCATGACTTGCGTCACGGGCACCTCGTGAGGTACCCCGCCTTGATCTCTCCGCCTCCTCGCGAGCCAGCCTGGTGAGGCCGCGCCTGAGGAAGCTCCGTGTCATCCGCCCCGCGAGGGTCTTGAGTCTGTGTTGATGAGGATGGGCCGTGCTGGGCCCCCCTTTGAGCCACGCCACAGGCCGCAAGCAGGCAAGTCTGGGGACCCCCGTTCCCAGAACGCCGACAATATTGCTTTGCATGATCATGTAGTTGACATTGTATTTGTGGCAAAGCCACCATTCATAATTCTTTCATACATGTCACTCTTGATTCATTGCATATCCCGGTACACCGCTGGAGGCATTCACATAGAGTCATATTTTGTTCTAAGTATTAAGTTGTAAGTAAATAAAGGTGTGATGATCATCATTTTTAGAGCATTGTCCCAGTGAGGAAAGGATGATGGAGACTATGATCCCCCCACAAGTCGGGATGAGACTCCAGACGAAAAAAGAGGCCAAAAAAAGAAAAAAGAGAAAAGGCCCAAATAAAAAAATATGAGAGAAAAAGAGAGAAGGGGCAATGCTACTATCCTTTTACCACACTTGTGCTTCAAAGTAGCACCATGATCTTCATAATAGAGAGTCTCCTATGTTATCACTTCCGTATACTAGTGGGAATTTTTCATTATAGAACTTGGCTTGTATATTCCAATGATGGGCTTCCTCAAAATGCCCTAGGTCTTCGTGAGCAAGCAAGTTGGATGCACACCCACTTAGTTCCTTTTGTTGAGCTTTCATATACTTATAGCTCTAGTGCATCCGTTGCATGGAAATCCCTACTCACTCACATTGATATCTATTGATGGGCATCTCCATAGCCCGTTGATACGCCTAGTTGATGTGAGACTATCTTCCCTTTTTTGTCTCCTCCACAACCACCATTCTATTCCACCTAAAGTGCTATGTCCATGGCTCACGCTCATGTATTGCGTGAAGATCGAAAAAGTTTGAGAACACCAAAAGTATGAAACAATTGCTTGGCTTGTCATCGGGGTTGTGCATGATTTAAATACTTTGTGTGGTGAAGATAGAGCATAGCCAGAATACATGATTTTGTAGGGATAACTTTCTTTGGCCATGTTATTTTGAAGAGACATAATTTCTTAGTTAGTATACTTCAAGTATTATTATTTCTATGTCAATATTGAACTTTTGTCTTGAATCTTTCGGATCTGAATATTCATTCTGGCGTTCTGGGAACGGGGTCCCCAGAATTGCCTGCCTGCGGCGTGGCTCAAGTGGGCCCCAGCATGGCCCATCTTTATTAGCCCAAGCTCAAGACCCTCGCGAGGTGCCAAGCCTCGCGGGGCGGATGACAGGAAGCTTCCTCAAGAGCGGCCTCATCAGGCAGGCTCGCAAGGAGGTAGAGAGATCAATGCAAGGGTACCTCGTGAGGATCCCATGACGCAAGCCATGATGATCAAGGCCAGGCGGGCGCCAGGCGGGCGTCAGCCTATGCAGGGTCCTTGTTTCCCCTTTGGTGCAAAGGGGGCAAGCACAGGCCAAGGTATCAGGCAAAGGTTACCATTCTGGTGCAATGAGACCAAGACCAGCCGGACGGCCGGACGGAGGTCACCGTGGAGCCCAAGACGGTGTCATCACCAATGCTTTTGGCAGCCGAAGACCACCTTTGGTCTGGATAGCTTGTACTAGATGTTCCCCTTCAAAATGGCCAATTGTTGGCGCCCTTCCCGCTCAATTATTCGGGGAGAGGCCTAGGGCCTCTATAAATAGAGCTAGCCTCCACAAAGAGAAGGAGAGAGAAACCCAGTAGAGACTAAGTAGAACACACCGCACCAGCTCAAGAACACCCCTCGCGAGGCTGTTCTTCCCTTGTACTATCCATCATCAGCCCCAGAGGCAATCCATCACACCACACACTGGAGTAGGGTATTACACCACAACGGTGGCCCGAACCAGTATAAACCTCGTGTCTCTTGTGTTGTTAATCATTTTCATCTTAGTTCGCACGAGAGGATCGGACATAGATTAGTAGGGGAGAGATCTCCGCGCGCACCCCAGTGTTCGAACCTCAAGGGTCTGCCGGAACCCGAAATCTGACATTTGGCGTGCCAGGTAGGGGTGCGCCGGAGTCCTTCTTCCTCCGTGTCGCGTTCCGCCGCTTCGCCACCGAGATGTCAAGCAACCGGGCTACCAACACCCACCGCTGGGCGGCGTGGCCCGCCCACGCCGTGTCGCCGTCTCAAGGCGACCTCAACCTTGCGCCTCAAGCATCTCGCGCTCCGCAGGGCGCTGCGGGACGCGGGCAACGCGGCCAGACGCCGCCTGCCCTCACGCCACGGCAGGTGCGGGCCGTAGCAAGGGCCTCGAACCATGCCGCTGCCACGGCACCTTACACCCGACGGGAACAGCAGAACTCCAGGGCCGCGCTCACGGTGGCCCGAGAGAGGTACTACGGTGCCTCTTGCTGGAAGGCGGCCGTGACGTGTTGTTGGAGCGAGTGGCGGAGCTCCTGGACGCCGCCGCCTCAGGAGCGCCCCCTTTCTGCATCCAGCTGCCGCCCCAGATCCAGGACAGGTCGCATGACGGCATTATGCGCGCCCACGCGATTTCAAGCGGGCCCCAGGGCCGGTCCAGCGCCAACACCTTCGCCAGCACCGGGCGGCTGATCGCGTTGGCCCTTCCCCAGGCCGGCGAAGGTATGCGGGCCACGGACTTTGTCCTCAGCGGACCACCGCATCATCACATACAAGGCGACGCCCCAAGCCAGACTGCGTGGCATGCGGGGCGCTACAGCGAGGCCCACGAGGTGGTCGCCCCGGAGGCCTATGTACCCCACATGGTGGATCAAGGGCGCGAGTTGGAAGAAGGTCACGGCTCATTCCTTGGGCCCGGCTAGGATAAGGAGGCGCTGAAAGCCGAGCTCTTTCAGGAACCCCAAGAGAGCACCGACAATCGCGCCAACAGAAGCAACTATCGGGTACAACTCATCCCTCAGGAGCAAGCTTTCGCTAACCATGGGTCGCAGGAGGTACAGGTCGCCGCAGCGGATGGCTGCCCCAACGCTGCAGCCTCTTATCCCTCAGGAGGAGGGTGCAGGGGGCTGCAGGAAAGGGGCCGAGATCCGGGATCACCCTCGCGGCGGTCGGGTCAAGGTGTTCTTAGGAGGTAGGCCCTCTGCCGGGGAGGTGCCCCATGGCCTGCCCCCGGCGGAGGACCCGTGGTCGTCGAGGGAATCGCTGGCGACCGCTCTACCCCATTGGCGTCGTCCTTGGTTTCCGGTCGCCATCAATGGCGGCAGAGTGAGGCACAAGGCGGGGCCCTCGTCTGGCAATATGAAGCAAGGCCGGTACCTGTGAAGAAGGCCCAGTGCCTGTGAAGCTCGCCGCCCCGTGACACTCTCACGTAATGATGAGTGGGGGCTGTACACGCCCTGGAGTCTCAGGAGCGCCAGCCTCAGGCCCTGGGGCTCCCGCCCATGCCCAGTGGCAGCACTTAGCTCCGCGCTGGTGAGAAGACGTCGAAGACTAGACTAGGTGCCGGACGCGGCTTTTTTGCTTTTTTCTGCCTTTTTGCTTTTTGCTTCTTCCTTGTCGGCAAGTTTCTTCGGTTTTGATTTAAGTTGGATTTGAGTTCGAAGCTTGCGTGCATTCGGGGAGGGGGTGTTTAGTCTCGTTCGAGAAATCTCTCGCGTTCTAGTTTCAGATTTACGCCCCAAGCTAGCGTCAGCTGCCCCCCTCACAAGCCCCTCGTGAGCCGGGTCGGGCCAGGCACGCCTACAGCCGGGACTACTGTCTCCACACCCTCTCCAGAGGTCCTCATCACAGGATCAGTAGGTTAATCGAGGGACGCCGGAGGCGTAGCATCCCCCTGCAGGCCCGCTCAGGGCACGCCAGGGCCGGAAGGTAAACGAATCAACCGAACCATCACCGGGCTAGCGACTAAACTCACGCATAACGTTGTGCTCACCAGAGTACGGATTAAAAATCTTTACATGAGGGGCCTCCCCTCCCAAAATGCTCTTATATTCTTCAGGGCCAAGCCCGAGTCTTCTTCATGCAGGATAAACTGCGGAGACATGCGGTCAGTCGGACATGTCGCTCACCGCGTCTTCTGGGGCATCCTCGGAAGCATCACTAGCATCACTGACGTCGTCGCCCCCACCACCTGTGTTTCCGTCAGCGCCAGGCTCATCTATAACGCCGCCTTCGTCAGCGCCCATGACCACACCATCGTCATCAGACGCGAAGGCCCTGACGAGGGCGTCCACGTTATTCTCCACCCACTGCGCCAGGTCGCCCCGGATAGCTATGGGCACAGGCGCGATGGTAGCATCAAAGTCGAAGTGGGGGTCCATCTCCTGCAAATGGCTGAAGACACGGGAGAAGGCACGTCTGAGCAGGGCTAGGCTCCTCTCCTCAACAAGCCCGCGGGCTCTCTCGGAACGATCCTCCAGAAGCGTCACCACGTCAGTGAAGAACCGAAGATTGCGTGCGTAGCTGGCCTTGTGCGGCTGCTTAGCGGCAGCCTTGCAAATCTCGCCTAAGGCTGAGTTGGCCCTCTCCCTAAGCGTCTGAAGCATGGGAGCATGCTCGTGCTCTAGAACCCTCCGCTGGCGGATCTCGTCCTCGTTCTATCGCGCGATGTCCTCGGCGACATCGACCCTCCGTTGAAGAAGAAGCAGCTCCGTCTGGGAAGAGGACAGCTCCGCCTGTGCCGCACCAAGGGCGGCTGCGGAGGAATCCGCACGCCGCGTCTCTTCAACCAACTTGGCCTTGATGGCCGCTGTCCTACCCTCAGCCTCGGCCCCGATCAGCATCAACCTTGCCTCGTATTCGCGCTCGAGGACTGAGCGAGCTCCCGCCACACGGCGGTCGACCTCTTCCTGGACCCGGGCTTCGCGCGCCGCAACGTTGTCCTCCGCCTGGGCCGCCAAGCGCTCCCTCGTCTCCAACCGCTCCAGGTCAATGCTGTACTCGGCGGCCTCGAGCGTCAGTGCCTCCTCGCGCCTCTGGAGCTCCGCCCGGTCGACGGCGGCCTCTTGCATCGACCCAAGGACCACGTGGCGCAGCTCTATTTGCTGCTCCAGGGAGTTGCTCCCGGCTTGGAGCTCCCATACGCGCTCCTCCGCATCCTTGCGTCGTCGGTCAGCCTCCCGAGCCTCCTCGACGGCCCGGGAGCAGGCCTCCCGCGAAGCCGCTAGCGACGCTTCGGCCTTCGTGTTGTCGAGGTCACGTTGATGACACGCGAGGGCAATGGCAACCTTCAGCTTGCGCCTCTCCTCAGCAAGGCGCAGGCCTTCAGCCTCGAGGCGCGCATCCTCGGCAGCAAGCTCTGCTCCGACCTGCTTCACCGCGTCCGCCGCCCCCTGGAGGAACTCTTCAAGAAGGGCACGATGCTCCCGAGCGCACCTGAGCACATCTTCCACATCACCCTCTTCCGTTGGAGCATGCAGAGGGCCTCGAGGCGGTAAGCCCCCTCCAGGAGTGGGGCAGGGGGCTGCTGCCCCAGCCGTCGCCGGATGGACCGCCCTGAGAGTCCAGCCCGACGTCGATCCACCCACGGAGGAGGAGCCAAGGACAGACTTCAGCCATTCGCCTTCTATGACCAGAGAAGGGGCGCGGGGCAAGCCTGACGCGCCCCAAGAAGAATCGCGAAGAAAGGGCACCGGGCGAGCAAGCTCGAGGCGCCCTATGGAGCAGATCACTCCACCAACCGGTCCAGCGGCGAGGACGCCACCCGAGCTCGGCGGACCCGGAGCCAGCAAAGGGGGCGAAGCTGCGGGGGCTGGCTCCTGGGTCGACTCGGCGGACTCAGCAAGGTGGGACCTGAAGGGCCACAATCAGCCACAAGGATAACAGAGCAAATGAGCAAGGAAAGAAGAAGGCTTACTCGTCCATGGCAAAGTACTTCATGTGCTTCAACAAGCGGCAAGGGCGGTCGCTACCGCCTGAGGCCTCCTTCCTCTTGCGAAGGGCCTCGAAGTCTACGCGAAACCGACGCAAGCGCCTGGGGCGGGGGTCGGCCTGGGGCGCAGAAGAAGCCTCAGGATTGTCAGTGCCAGAGGAGTTAGCTTTGGGGGCACCGTCGGGCGTCGCCTCGCGAAGAATGGCTGGGGGCTCGGGAGCCCCGGCCTCAGGAGCCGAAGGCCAAAACCCTGCATCAACCGCCGCCCCAGGGCGGGCCTCGGGAGACATCGCCTCCGAGGCTTCACGCGGTGCCACCACCTTGACATCAGCTGCCTCAGCTCCCGTCAGCTCTCTCCCCGGTCTGTCAACTAAGGAGGGACCGCTGAGGGCGGCGGGGGGAACGACCATGACAACTGGGTTCTCGCGTGGCCCCGTGAGGCTAGCCGGGCGCAGCCCCCACTCGTCGAAGCTGGGCATCTGCTTCACGAAATCAGCCCTGCCGGAACAAAGATACAGAAGGACACCACCACTCTGTAGGCTGCCTGGGGAAGGATCACCAGTCAAGACCCAAAGCACCGTCCGTAGCACTTCGGGCGCCAAATCCTCCGCCTGAAGCCGCATACGGTCTCCTCGCCCCGCAAAGTCCCACATCCGGCGAGAGTGGCACTGGAGAGGAGCAACGTGACACAGAAGGAACTCCCTCACCACCTTGGGCGCTGTCACATTGTGCGCCCTCAAACTTTCGAAGCGGCGCCAGACGAAAGCGAGCCGGGGGCTCGCGAGCGGTTCGTGACCCCAACCTGGGTTGGGAACAGCAGGCAAGGTCGGGTGCAAGAGCAAGGGGCTGGGCACCCCGATGTCCACGTACAGCCACCGCTCTCTGAACCTGGCCTGAGAAGGCGAAAGGCCGAAGTCAATCCCTGAAGCAGCCGTCTCAGGCACGGCGAAGAAGCTTACACACCCTGAGCACTGAGTGGGATCGCTCAGGCGTAGAGAAAAGAAGTGGCGCAGCAGGGCAACAGAAGGAGGGATGCCTATCATCGCCTCACACACGAAAGCAAAGACAGCCAAAAGGGTAATGGACTCCGGCCTGAGGTGCATCATGTGGATCTGATAATGGAAGAGCACAGCATTGAAGAAACCAGAAAAGGGGGGAATCAGACCCGCCCATAAGGCATCGGCGAAGAATCGGACCTCCGTGACGGTCCTAGCAAGAAAGGCGCGGGATGAGGGCCAAACTGTGGTCCGGCCGCACTCGTTGAAGATGGAAGCAAGGGCGGAGTGGACCTTGTCCAAGGCTTCCGGGTTGAGTATGATTGACCGATCGACAACGGGGGCCGCCGCTGGAGGTGCGCAGGATGAAGGCGCGGGCTTCTTCCCCCTTCCCTTCTTCGTCGGCGCCATGGCATTGGGGAAGGGGAAGAGCTCGTGCCGGATTGGCGGCGTAGGTTGGAGCTCGGAGAAGAAGGAAAGGTAGGAGGCGAGCGGGCAGCCAAAGGAGGAACAACTATGTGCAACTACGGGTCCGCTTAGCCGGACGCGTAGCAAGGCGTCATGGGAAGTGCAGACGCCCACATCCAATCAACCGCCATGCGGCGCCCAAGGCCGTAGGCTGTTGGGGCCCGCGGCTCTTCGTGCTTGCCCCTTCGCTTCTCTGCTAAGCCAAGCCCCCGCGCGCCTTGGGCCCGGGGGCTACTGTCGGCGTTCTGGGAATGGGGGTCCCCAGACTTGCCTACCTGCGGCCTGCGGCATGGCTCAAGTGAGGGCCCAGCACGGCCCATCTTCATCAGCCCAAGCTCAAGACCCTCGCGAGGGGCCAAGCCTCGCGGGGCGGACGACAGGAAGCTTCCTCAAGAGCGGCCTCATCAGGCAGGCTCGCGAGGAGGCGGAGAGATCAATGCAAGGGTACCTCGCGAGGATCCCATGACGCAAGCCATGACAATCAAGGCCAGGCGGGCGCCAGGCGGGCGCTGGCCCGCGCAGGGTCCTTGTTTCCCCTTTGGTGCAAAGGGGGCAAGCACATGCCAAGGTATCATGCAAATGTTACCATTCCGGTGCAACGAGAGCAAGACCAGCCAGACGGCCGGACGGAGGTCACCGTGGAGCCCAAGACGGCGTCATCACCAGTGCTTTTGGCAGCCGAAGACCACCTTTGGTCAGGATAGCTTGTACTACATGTTCCTCTTCAAAATGGCCAATTATTGGCGCCCTTCCCGCTCAATTATCCGGGGAGAGGCCCAGGGCCTCTATAAATAGAGCTAGCTTCCACAAAGAGAAGGAGAGAGAAACCCAGTAGATACTAAGTAGAACACACCGCACCAGCTCAAGAACACCCCTCGCGAGGTTGTTCTTCCCTTGTACTGTCCATCATCAGCCCCAGAGGCAATCCATCACACCACACACTGGAGTAGGGTATTACACCACAACGGTGGCCCGAACCAGTATAAACCTCATGTCTCTTGTGTTGTTCATCATTTTCATCTTAGTTCGCACGAGAGGATCGGACGTAGATCGGTAGGGGAGAGATCTCCGCGCTCACCCCAGTGTTCGAACCTCAAGGGTCTGCCGGAACCCGAAATCCGACAATTCATACCACAATTAAGAAGAGTTACATTGAAATTATGCCAAGTAGCATTACACATCAAAAATTCTATTTTTATCATTTACCTACTCGAGGACGAGCGGGAATTAAGCTTGGGGATGCTTGATATGTCTCCAACGTATCTATAATTTTTTATTGTTCCATGCTATATTATATTATGTTTTGGACATTATTGGGCTTTATTATACACTTTTATATTATTTTTGGTACTAACCTATTAACTGGAGGCCCAGCCCAGAATTGTTGTTTTTTGCCTATTTTAGGTTTCACAGAAAAAGAATATCAAACGGAGTCCAAACGGAATGAAACCTTCGGAAACATGATTTTCGGAATGAACATGATCCAGAGGACTTGGACCCTATGTCAAGCAATCAACGAGGAGCGTACGAGGTAGGGGGGCGCGCCTACCCCCCCCCCCCCAGGCGCGCCGTCCACCCTCGTGGGCCCCCTGTTGCTCCACCGATGTGCTCCTTCCTCCTATATATACCTACGTACCCCCAAACTACCATATAGAGAGCCAAAACCCTAATTCCACCTCTGTAACTTTCTGTATCCACGAGATCCCATCTTGGGGCCTTTTCCGGAGCTCCGCCGGAGGGGGCATCGATCACAGAGGGCTTCTACATCAACACCATAGCCTCTCCGATGAAGTGTGAGTAGTTTACTTCAGACATACGAGTCCATAGTTATTAGCTAGATGGCTTCTTCTCTCTTTTTGGATCTCAATACAAAGTTCTCCCCCTCTCTTGTGGAGATCTATTCGATGTAATCTTCTTTTGCGGTGTGTTTGTTGAGACCGATGTGCCGGGGGACTAATCCACGAGCACCTATGGGACCGGTGGACCGAGTCCCTTTTGGTTCGGCGGGGGCGAGGGTCGCACGAAGAGCGGATCGAGGCGAAGCACACGAGCGGTTTACCCAGGTTCGGGCCGCACGGATGCGTAAAACCCTACTCCTGCTTTGTGGTTTGTATTGAGTTCTTGCTCGGGAGCGCGGAGTGCTACAGTACACCCCAGCAGCTAACGAGACCGAGCCTGAGAGTTCTCTTCCTCCTCCCCCCTCTCTATGTTGCGCATGGGCCTCCTTTTATATGCTCAAGGGGTCACCGACAGGTGGCAACGTAGACAAGGGTAAAAATGGAAAGGTGTTGCGGTTGGTACAACTACCTGCTACAGTGTATCATACCTAACCCTGACGGCAGGGGACAAGGGCATTAAATGCCCGTCTGCGTCGCCTAAATAGTGTAAAAGGGACCGTCAGGGACGCCACCGCTCACCACGAAGGCAATCTTGTCAGCGCCGTTTGCCACCGCACGCCGCTGGCTGCACAGCCTCCCGCCACATACGCCTGGAAGGGTCCCAGAGCGACACATTGGTGGATGTGCTGGAGCGCGGGCACGGAGTGGTGGCTTGCCGCGGCAAGCGCCTTGCCGCGGTCGTTGTCTTGTCGCGTCCGGAAGCTTGTCGCTCACCGGGCCTTGCCGGGACGCGTGGCGCGTCGTGACAAGTTCCTTGAGATGCCTTGGTTGGCCTTCCCGGCGAGCTCCTCTTGCCGGGGTCTTGAGATGCCTTGGCTTGGATACTTTGTCCTTGAATGGCTCCAAAGGAACCACGGAGGACCTTGGCGGTCACCCGGCAAGCCTTGCCGCGGGATGCTGCGACTGCCCGTGCACAAGTTCGGGATACTAGGGTACCCCTACTCTAGTACACCGGCAGGAGCCCCCGGGCCTGGGCCATACACGGTGCCGAGCGCTGTTGGGCCAGGCCCAAAACAGGGCACGGGCACGCGCGGCCTGGGTTACGCCGTATCTCTCCCCGTATCCACCGCCAAGGACTCCAACACAGATCTTGAGTTGAAGCTGACCACTTTGACCAAGGCGTTGGACGACGCCAAGGAGCAGGAGGTGGCCTTGAAGGAGGAGATCAAGGCCAACAAGGCACTGCTGGCGAGTGCTGCCGCCGCCCAGAATGCTTTTAGGGAGAATGTGGAGCACTGGACGGAGAGTCTCGTAAGTGCTGCCGCAGATATCGACAGGGAGCTGGCGCAGCTGGGGGTCGAGGATCTCGGGTATCCATCTGATGAGGACCTCCAACCCAGCGCCAAGCTCACCTTGTTCTTCAAAGACGTGGCGACGGCCCTCCGGCGGCTCCGGGAGAAGATCCCAAAGCAGCTGGCCGACGAGTCGCGCAAGATCTGCGCGGGAGCTCTTCAAAAGGTGTTGATGAAGGTGGCCTTCCGCAACCCAGGCCTCAACCTCACCAACGTCCTCAAGACCCTGCCGCCGGATGCTGGTCTGGAGGCGCTCAAGACCCTTGCCACACACATTGTGGACAAGGTGAGCGGGATCAAGAGGATCGAGGGCGATCGCGTAGACTAAGCCGCCCGCTTTCTTCTTTTCTTGTCGTTGTTTGTCATGTTATGAAAACAATCTGTTAGAGCTGCGACAAGCTATCTTGTAATATAACTCTATTCCGGTGTAATGATTGCAACGTTATTCCCTTTACTTGATTCCTCCATTTGTATGTTTTTGCCCTACGCTTTTAGGGAACTTGCCGGTGCAGGCACCTTAGCCGCGAGCGCTGAGTGCGGGACGTCAGCAGCCTGCTGGCGGTGCCGTTACCGACAAGAAACCTTGTCGCAACTAGTCGCAGCTCACTTAAGTTGTTGAGAGGACTTGAAACAAAATAAGGGCGCAACTAGCTACGAGTTGGTTCCTCCGCGCACAGGTTTTCCATACAAAGTGCGGTCGTTCAAGGGAGATAAATTAAAAAATTTAAAAATCTGATTGCTCAAACTTTGGCAACTTAGCTTTTCTGTTGTTTGCTTCCCGGTAAGGCAAAACTTTCTTGAACGACGCCTGGTCCATACTATTATCTTCTCCTTTCCCCCCGGCAAACTTGTGGGCGAGGGAACCTTCCTTTCCTTGAGAAAAAAGAAAGAAGAGAAAATAAAGATATGGAGCCTTACGGCTCGTTATTGCTTACTGGGGAGTAGGTGCTGCACAAAGTGTCAGATCACATACGCAAAATATAGAAAGCATGAAATTGACAAGATGTGCGGAGCATATGAGCTTTACTTATGCACGGGGTCTGCGCCCGGCTTTGTACAAAGGATTACATGCAACAGCGGCAAGACTTGTACAAAAGGTGGTTGCCGGAACAGGTTCCGGCAACCGCGACTTACGGGTAAAACTTACGAAGATGCTCAATGTTCCAGGAATTGCTCACTGGAATGCTATCTTCGGTCTCAAGGAGGACAGCGCCAGGCCTAGTGACTCGTTTCACCCGGTAAGGGCCTTCCCACTTTGGTGTCAACTTGTTGGAATTCTTGGCGGACTGAACACGCCGAAGAACAAGGTCGCCTTCCTCGAGACTTCTGGCGTTAACTTTGCGGCTATGGTAGCGGCGCAAAGCTTGCTGGTAGCGAGCAGCTCGTATAGCAGCCTGAAGACGGTCTTCCTCAAGGAGTAGCGCGTCATCTTGTCGCAGCTGCTCTTGCTCAAGCTCATCATAAGCGAGCACTCGAGGTGACCCATATACGAGTTCCGTGGGGAGAACTGCCTCTGCTCCATAGACTAGAGCGAAAGGTGTCTGGCCAGTGGCTCGATTTGGCGTCGTCCTGATCGACCAAAGAACCATCGGCAGCTCCTCGATCCAGTTTCTTCCGCACTTGTGCAGCCTGTCGAAAGTTCTGGTCTTGAGCCCACGCAGCACTTCAGCATTTGCCCTCTCCGCTTGACCGTTGCTTCTCGGGTGAGCAACAGAAGTGAAGCAGACCTTGGCGCCAAGATCTTGGACGTACTGCATGAAGGTACGGCTCGTGAATTGCGTACCGTTGTCGGTGATTACCCTGCTAGGGATCCCGATGCGGCAAACAATCGACCTGAAGAACTTGACTGCTGACTGTGCTGTCACCTTCCTCACTGCTTCCACTTCCGGCCACTTTGTGAACTTGTCGATTGCAACGTACAAGTACTCAAAGCCCCCGACTGCTCGGGGAAAGGGGCCGAGGATTTCGAGCCCCCAGACCGAAAATGGCCAAGATAAAGGGATCGTCTGGAGAGCTTGAGCTGGTTGGTGTATTTGGTTGGAATGGAACTGGCACGCTTCACACTTGGTTACTTGTGCAGTTGCATCCTGGAGGGCTGTCGGCCAAAAGAAACCTTGCCGGAATGCTTTGCCGGCAAGTGCTCTTGCGCCAATGTGGTGTCCACATATGCCTCCATGTATCTCTGCCAACAGCTTTTGTCCGTCTTCCCGGTGAATACACTTCAATTTCACACCGTTGAGTCTTCTTCTATACAGTGTCTTGTCGACAAACTGGTACATACTTGACTGCCGGGCTACTCTTTCCGCTTCTTCTTGCTCTTCGGGAAGTTCTCATGTCTGAAGGAAACGGACAATCTGCTGTGCCCATGTTGGAGCTTGTGGCTCGATAACAAGGACTAAAGGCAAATCTGCTGCTACGGGAACATCCGCTTCTACGGTGAGAAGCTGCGGCTCTGCCGGAGCTTGACGTTCCCCGGCAAGCTTGCCGGAGCAAAACTTGTCGGGAGCTTCTGCTTCAACGGAACAAACCCTAGGGCTTGCCGGAGCAGATTGCTCCTCAGCGCAAGGCAAATCTGTTGCTGTGGGAACGTCCGTTTACTCGGCGAGAACCTGCGGCTCTGCCGGAGCTTGACGTTCCCCGGCAAGCTTGCCGGAGCAAAACTTGTCGGGAGCTTCTGCTTCAACGGAACAAACCCTAGGGCTTGCCGGAGCAGATTGCTCCTCAGCGCAAGGCAAATCTGTTGCTGTGGGAACGTCCGTTTCCTCGGCGAGAACCTGCGGCTCTGCCGGAGCTTGACGTTCCCCGGCAAGCTTGCCGGAGCAAAACTTGTCGAGAGCTTCTACTTCAACGGAACAAACCCTAGGGCTTGCCGGAGCAGACTGCTCCTCAGCGCTCTTGGCGTTGATCTTGGGGACCTTCTTGGCGGCGGCTTCGGGAAGCTCTGCCGGAAAATAGTCACCAGAAATCAACTTCCTCTTCTTGCTCTGTCCAGTTGATGGCGTTACAGACGGTTGAGTCAGCTTGAGCACAAAGATCCCTGGTTTCACAGGTAACTTAAGTGCGGCGCACTTTGATAGGCCATCGGCAATGGCGTTCTGAGTTCTTGGAACATGCTCCATCTGTAGGCTGTCAAAGTGCTCTTCTAGCTTTCTCACTTCGTCGACGTAGGCTTCCATCATCGGACTCTGATAGCTCTTGCTCACTTGGTGGACGACAAGCTGCGAGTCACCTCTGACAATGAGCTTCTTGATCCCAAGGTCTGTCGCGATCCTGAGACCGGCAAGCAAGCCTTCATACTCTGCAGTATTGTTTGTTGCTTGCTCCTTGGGAAAGTGCATCTGGACTACGTACTTGAGGTGCTCTCCGGTGGGTGCGACAAGCAGCACGCCAGCGCCGGCGCCTTGCAGCGAAAAGGCACCATCAAACTACATCAGCCACTCTTTGCTTGCTTCCTCGACGGGGATGCTCGTTTCTGGAATTTCTTCATCTGGTGTTGGCGTCCATTCTGCTATGAATTCTGCCAATGCTCTGCTTTGGATAGTTGAAGTACTCTCAAACTTGAGGCCAAAGCTTGACAGTTCCAGTGCCCACTCAACAATCCTGCCTGTCGCTTCTGGATTCTGTAGTATCCTCTTCAGCGGAAAACGAGTGACAACTGTGATCTCATGTGCTTGGAAGTAATGGCGCAGCTTTCTCGAGGCCATGAGAAGGCCGAAAAGCAATTTCTGCACGCCAGAGTACCTTGACCTAGCCCCCTACAGAAGGGAACTGACAAAGTAAACTAGGCGCTGTACCATTCTCTTCTGTATCTCCTCGCGCGTCTGCGCAGATCCATCCTTGTCGGGACCAGAGCTTGCCGGGAAAGCCCCCTGCTTGTCGCTGGATGCACCTGCCATGGTTGTTGGCTCGTCATCTGCCTCCCTCTCTGCCACTAACGCAACACTAACCACTTGATTGGTTGCCGCTATATACAGCAGCAACTTCTCTTGTGGCTTAGGTGCGACAAGTGTTGGAGTGGAGGACAGGTATCTCTTCAAGTCTTGCAGCGCAGCCTCCGCTTCCGGAGTCCATTTCATTGCACCTGCCTTTTTCAATATTTTGAAAAACGGCAGGGCGCGCTCAGCAGACCTGGAGATAAACCTGCTGAGAGCAGCCACGCAACCGGCAAGTCTTTGTACATCCTTGATGCGCTTTGGTGCTTCAATCTGCTCAATGGCCTTGATCTTGTCGGGATTGGCTTTGATTCCCCGCTGAGACACGAAGAACCCGAGAAGCTTGCCGGAGGGGACTCCAAACACGCACTTCTCGGGGTTGATCTTGAGGCTGATCTTGTGCAGATTTGCAAAGGTCTCGTCTAAATCTTGAATCAGAGTTGCCTTGTCCTTGCTCTTGACCACTATGTCATCCATGTAGGCTTCCACATTTCTTTGTATTTGTGGCTCAAGAGCGACATGGACTACCCTTGGAAATGTTGAACCAGCATTTTTTAAACCGAAAGGCATCCGTATGAAACAGTACATGCCACATGGAGTGATGAATGCGGTCTTCTCCTTATCCTCTTCTGCCATGAAGATCTGATGGTATCCTAAGTATGCGTCAAGAAATGAAAGCAAGTCACATCCGGCCGTGGAGTCAACAATCTGGTCAATGCGCGGCAAAGGAAATGGGTCTTTGGGACAAGCTTTGTTAACATCGGTAAAGTCAATACAAAGTCTCCATTTCCCGTTCGCCTTGCGCACGACTACAGGATTGGCCAACCACGTAGGATGGAGCACTCCTCTGACAAGGCCTGCTGCTTCCAACTTCTTGATCTCTTCTGCGATGAATTCTTGGCGCTCCACTGATTGCTTCCTGACCTTCTGCTTGACGGGCCACGCATGAGGACAAACGGCAAGATGGTGCTCAATTACTTTCCTGGGAACACCGGGGATGTCAGACGGTTGCCACGCAAACACGTCGATGTTCTCCCGCAGGAAAGCAATGAGCGTGCTTTCCTATTTAGAGTCGAGAGTGGCACCGATGGTGAAGGTACCACCAATGCCGTCCTCCTTGGCGGACACCTTCTTGGTCTCTGGCGGAGCTGCCATTGTCTTCTTACACTTGCCGGTGGAGCTCGATGGTGCGTCCTTGACGGCAGCGCAGCACTCCGAAGAGGTGCGCTTGCCGGAGTGGGCATCAGAACTCTTGCCGGACTTGGTCTTCTTCTTCCCCCCGGGAGCTTCAACGGCAGGTGACTTGCGATCTGTTGCGGCTGCCGCTTCCCGGTAGATCTTGTCGGCGCAGATAAGAGCATCCTTCTTGTCGCCAAGGACAGAGATGACGCTTACCGGGCCTGGCATCTTCAGCATGTTGTATGTGTAGTGAGAGGCTGCCATGAACTTGGCGAGTGCTGGACGGCCGAGTATCCCATTGTAAGGCAATGGAAAATCGGCAACGTCAAAAGTGACCCTCTCAGTCCTGAAGTTCACCTCGCTGCCAAATGTTACTGGCAACGTGACCTTCCCTTCGGCTTGCTCCTTCCCGGGTTGATTCCTTGGAATGTGCTGGTCTCTTCAAGCTCGCTGTCAGGGATCTAGAGTTTCTGGAGTACAGCGGAGGAGATCAGGTTCAAGCCGGCCCCGCCGTCAACTAGCATCTTAGTGACCTTGAGGTTGCGGATAGTTGGTGAAACCAACATCGGCAAGCACCCGACCGCAGTTGTACGATCAGGGTGGTCCTCAATATCGAAGATGATAGGCGTGCTAGACCATTTCAGAAGCTTGCATGACTCGACAGGCGGTTCTGCCGCATTGACTTCCCGCACCCACTGCTTGAGTCGGCGATGCGAAGTATGCAGAGAAGCACCGCCGTCAATGCACAAGACCTCTGCGGCTTTCTGGAACTCCTGCTCACTGGTCTCGACATCATCCATGTCTTCGTCGTCGTCGTCATCTTCATCCTTGTCGCGGCCGCGGGGAGGTCTGTCTCCTTGCCGCTGCTTGGCCTTGCCGCGGCATCCTCCCCGGCCGGCGCGCTTCTTGCCGGATTCTCCAGCGCCTCCTTGGGCCCTCTCCTTGTCGTGTCACTCGTATTCAGCTTTTTGCTGCTGGACAAGTTGCTCGACCTTCTTGCAGCTCTGGAGGTCATGGCCCTTGGTGCGGTGGATCTTGCAGTACTGCTTGTCGATGCCATCTTGCTTGTCGGCGACCGCCACAGCCTGGCAGTTGGTGCATGCGGCAATCTCCTTGCCGGAGCTTCCAGCTTTGGCTTTCTTGGCGCCACCTTCGTTGCCGGACTGCTCAATGACTAGCACATCTTTGCCTTTCTTCTTGTTGTTGTTCCGCCGCCGGTTTTTCTTTGCCGGGGCAGCATCCTCGCTGTCAGATCCTTCTGCTCCTATATTCTCTCCGGGGAGTTTCCTCCCTTCCTCAGCACATGCACACTTGTCGGCCAGGGCATACAGCTCACTGACGTCTCTGATCCTGCACATCGCCATCTCCTCCCGCATCCTGCGGTTACGCACGTTCTGATGGAACGCGCTGATGACCGCGGCAGGGTGGACATCAGGGATGTTGTGCTGTACACGGCTGAATCTCTAAATGTACTTGCGCAGGGACTCTCCTTCCTTCTGGGCGAGCAGATGAAGGTCACTCTCTTGGCCATGGGGTTTGTGGCCGCCTGTAAAGGCGCCGACAAACTGATGGCACAGGTCTGCCCAGGAGGATATGGAGTCGTCCGGCAAGTGCATGAGCTAGGACCTGACGTTGGGCTTGAGCACCAGCGGGAAGTAGTTGGCAAGGATCTTTTCATCCCGCCCCCCGGCAGCCTGCACCGTGATGGTGTAAATGCTGAGGAACTCCGACGGATGCGACTTGCCGTCGTACTTCTCTGGTACGTCTGGCTTGAAATTCTTCGTGCTGGGCCACTGGACTTGCCGCAGCTCACGAGTAAACGCAGGGCAACCTACCACGTACGGTAAGTCGCCTGGTTCCCCTGGCGCATGCATGTCGACAGAGGGCCCAGCGCGCTAGTCCGATTGATGTCGTGCTTCTCTTCGGCGCTCGATGCGAGTACGAGCGTCTTCTTGCTGTCGTTCGTGAAGAACTTGGCGCTGATCGCGACGAGCTCGTGGATCTGATGACGCGGTGGAGTCGCTGTCGAGGAGGATCCGACGAGTCGGCAATCTTGGCCTTCGGGGCGGAGAGTGCACAGTGGTTGCACCCCCACCGGTCTTGTCGCCACCGGCTCGTGCCTGGCTAACTTGCCGCGGCTGCGACGTGCTCGGCTGCCATTGAGTGTCGCCGTTGGCGAAGCCGATGAGACTCTGAATGGTGGCCCTCCAGTCGTCGATCTTGTCTGCCGTTGGAGGGTAGTCCAGGAGTAGCTGAGCTCGCGCCAAAGCTTCTGCCGGAGTGGCGGGTGGCGGTGGCGAACGGTGCGAGGAGCGGGATATGCTCGGACTTCTAACTATGTTAGAAGGAGCAGTATCCCGTCCAGGCGACCGTGCCTCGCTCGTGCCAGCATGTTGGCGTGCATGCTGGTCTTGAGCACTCCGAGATCCACCAGCTCGATCTTGGTCTAGCAAACACATGGTACCGTGAGCACCATGACGCTGCCGGTCCCACGCCTCCTGAGATGGGCGCGGTGCATGTACGGACGCCGCTGATGGGCAGCGCAGCCTTGTCCTTGGACCTGGCAGCACCATGAGCTCCCTCGTCGACGCCCGTTCTTCCGCCGGCGTCCGCCCCATCAGTCGTTTGCTCCGGCGGTGGTGGGTTCGGCGCGGACGGAGCAACCGCCTCCGAAGCCTTCTTCTTCGGCGGCATGTCGATGAAGATGATGAAGATTTAGCTCATGTGAACGCCGGATCTGGTTCACACAACCTCGACGCCCCCTACCTGGCGCGCCAAAGATGCCGGGGGACTAATCCACGAGCACCTATGGGACCGGCGGACCGAGTCCCTTTTGGTTCGGCGGGGGCGAGGGTCGCACGAAGAGCGGATCGAGGCGAAGCACACGAGCGGTTTACCCAGGTTTGGGCCGCACGGATGCGTAAAACCCTACTCCTGCTTTGTGGTTTGTATTGAGTTCTTGCTCGGGAGCGCGGAGTGCTACAGTACACCCCAACAGCTAACGAGACCGAGCCTGAGAGTTCTCTTCCTCCTCCCCCCTCTCTACGTTACGCATGGGCCTCCTTTTATATGCTCAAGGGGTCACCGACAGGTGGCAACGTAGACAAGGGTAAAAATGGAAAGGTGTTGCGGTTGGTACACCTACCTGCTATAGTGTATCATACCTAACCCTGACGGCAGGGGACAAGGGCATTAAATGCCCGTCTGCGTCGCCTAAATAGTGTAAAAGGGACCGTCAGGGACGCCACCGCTCGCCACGAAGGCAATCTTGTCAGCGCCGTTTGCCACCACGCGCCGCTGGCTGCACAGCCTCCCGCCACGTACGCCTGGAAGGGTCCCAGAGCGACACGTTGGTGGATGTGCTGGAGCGCGGGCACCGAATGGTGGCTTGCCGCGGCAAGCGCCTTGCCGCGGTCGTTGTCTTGTCGCGTCCGGGAGCTTGTCGCTCACCGGGCCTTGCCGGGACGCGTGGCGCATCGCGGCAAGTTCTTTGAGATGCCTTGGTTGGCCTTCCCGGCGAGCTCCTCTTGTCGGGGTCTTGAGATGCCTTGGCTTGGATACTTTGTCCTTGAATGGCTCCAAAGGAACCACGGAGGACCTTGGCAGTCACCCGGCAAGCCTTGCCGCGGGATGCTGCGACTGCCCGTGCACAAGTTCGGGATACTAGGGTACCCCTACTCTAGTACACCGACACGATGAATTGTGGGTTTATGATCAAATTTATCTATGAACAATATTTGAATCTTCTCTGAATTCTTTTATGTATGATTGGTTATCTTTGCAAGTCTCTTTGAATTATCAGTTTGGTTTGGCCTACTAGATTGATCTTTCTTGCAATGGGAGAAGTGCTTAGCTTTGGGTTCAATCTTGCGGTGTCCTTTCTCAGTGACAGTAGGGGTAGAAAGGCACGTATTGTATTGTTGCCATCGAGGATAACAAGATGGGGTTTGCATCATATTGCATGAGTTTATCCCTCTACATCATGTCATCTTGCTTAAAGCGTTACTCTGTTCTCTTAAACTTAATACTCTAGATGCATGCTGGATAGCGGTAGATGTGTGGAGTAATAGTAGTAGATGCAGGCAGGAGTCGGTCTACTTTTCTCGGACATGATTCCTATATACATGATCATACCTAGATATTCTCATAACTATGCTCAATTCTGTCAATTGCTCAACAGTAATTTGTTCACCCACCGTAAATACTTATGCTCTTGAGAGAAGACACTAGTGAAACCTATGGCCCCCGGTCTATCTTCCATCATATTAATCTTCCTATACTTAGTTATTTCGTTTGCCATTTATTTTACTTTGCATCTTTTATTTCTCTTTATCATAAAATACCAAAAATATTATCCTATCATATCTATCAGATCTCACTCTCGTAAGTGACCGTGTAGGGATTGACAACCCCTTATCGCGTTGGTTGCAAGGATTTATTTGTTTGTGTAGGTGCAAGGGACTTGTGTGCGGCCTCCTACTGGATTGATACGTTGGTTCTCAAAAACTGAGGGAAATACTTACGCTACTTTGCTGCATCACCCTTTCCTCTTCAAGGGAAAACCAATGCAAGTGCTCAAGAGGTAGCAGAAGGGATGATGCAGCACAACGGTGGTAGGTATTTCCCTTGGATATGAAACCAAGGTTATCGAACCAGTAGGAGAACCAAGCAACACAACGTAAACAACCCCTTGCACACAAATAACAACCACTCGCAACCCGACGTGTTAAAGGGGTTGTCAATCCCTTTCGGGTAACGGCGCCAGAAATTGGTGCGTGGACGGGAGAAAGTTGTAATAGATTGAATAAATAGATCACAAATAAAATAAAGTGCAGCAAAGTATTTTTGTATTTTTGGTTTAATAGATCTGAAAATAAATGCATAGGAAAAGTAGATTGCAAAGGCAAATATATGAGAAAGAGACCCGGGGGTCGTAGGTTTCACTAGTGGCTTCTCTCGAGAAAAATAGCAAACAGTGGGTGAACAAATTACTGTTGGGCAATTGATAGAACTTCAAATACTCATGACAATATCCAGGCAATGATCATCATATAGGCATCACGTCTAAGATTAGTAGACTGACTCTTGCCTGCATCTACTACTATTACTCCACACATCGACCGCTATCCAGCATGCATCTAGTGTATTAAGTTCATGGAGAAATGGAGTATTGCAATAAGAATGATGACATGATGTAGACAAGATATATCTATGTAGAGATAGACCCCGTCGTTTTATCCTTAGTAGCAACGATACATAAGTGTTGGTTCCCCTTCTGTCACTGGGATCAAGCATTGTAAGATCGAATCCACTACAAAGCACCTCTTCCCATTGCAAGATAAATAGATCAAGTTGGCCAAACAAAACCCAAATATCGGAGAAGAAATAAGAGGCTATAAGAAATCATGCATAAAAGGTATCAAAGAAACTCAAATACTTTCATGGATATAAAAAGATAGATCTGATCATAAACTCAAAGTTCATCGATCGCAACAAACACACCGCAAAAGAGTTACATCATATGGATTTAAAGAGACCATTGTATTGAGAATGAAGAGAGAGAGAGAGAGAGGAAGCCATCTAGCTACTAACTATAGACCCGAAGGTCTACAAAGAACTACTCACGCACCATCGGGGAGGCACCAATGGAGGTGGTGAACCCCATCCGAGATGGTGTCTAGATTGGATCTAGTGGTTCTGGACTCTGCAGCGTCTGGATGAATATTTTGTTGACTCCCCTAGGGTTTGGGAATATTTGGGTATTTATAGAGCAAAGAGGCGGTCCGGGGGCACCCGAGGTGGGCACAACCCACCAGGGTGTGCCTGGGCCTCCTGGCGCACCCTGGTGGGTTGTGCTCTCGTCGGAGCACCCCCAGGTGCTGCCAGGGCCCATTATGTTCCTTCTAGTCCAAAAAAATCTCCGTAAAGTTTTGTTGCGTTTGGACTCCGTTTGATATTGATTTCCTGCGATGTAAAAAACATGCAGAAAACAGCAACTGGCACTTGGCACTATGTCAATAGGTTAGTGCCAAAAAATGATATAAAATGACTATGAAATGATTATAAAACATCCAAGATTCATAATATAACAGCATGGAACAATAAAAAATTATAGACACGTTGGAGACATATCAGTTATCAAGATCAACAGGTGGTTCTATCTCAACATCATTGTCTTGTTCTTTTTCATTATTAGGTTGAGAGTCTTCATGAACATCAGCATTATCTTTTTCATTATCACTAGGTGAGTGTTCACTACCAGGTTGAGTTTCAGCATCAAAGATAGAAGTTTCATTATCATTATTAGGAGGGTTTTCTATTTCAGGTTCACTAGGAGCGTGCAAAGTCCTATCATTTTTCTTCTGCTTTTTCTTTTTAGAAGGACTAGGTGCACTAGTGTTATTTCTTTATGAGTCTTGTTCAATTCTTTTTGGGTGTTCCTTAGGATAAAGTGGTTCCTGAATCAATTTACCTCCTCTAGTTCCAACTCTAACAACAAAGTCATGTATATTATTATTCATTTCATCTAGTAACTCTCTTTGAGATTTAGCAACTTGTTTTAACTGGCTTTGTACCATAGAAGCATGCTTTCCAACACCTCTAACATCATTTGAGATTCTAAATAACAAGTCATTCAAGCGAGCAATAATATCATAATTGTATTTCAATTGTTTCATAACATTTGCATTGAAGTGATCTTGTTTTCTAATACAGTTTTCAAACTCATAAAGGCGTTGGCTAGGATGCATATTGTGAGGATTGTCATTATCATTGAACTTCATCAGAGAATTTACCTCTACCACCTTAGGCAGTGGTGGTGTATTAAGCCCATGTATTTCTTCAATAAGAGGTAAATTTTTAACATCCTCAGCTTTAATACCTTTTTCCTTCGTAGATTTCTTTGCCTCTTGCATATCTTGAGGACTGAGATATAATATACCCCTCTTCTTCGGAGTGGGTTTAGGTAGTGGTTCAGGAAGAGTCCAATCATCATAATTTTTCAATATGTTATTCAATAATTCTTCAGCTTACCCAACAGTTCATTCCCTAAAAACACAACCAGCACAACTATCTAGGAAATCCCTAGAAGCATCGATTAGTCCATTATAGAAGATATCAAGTATTTCATTTTCTTAAGAGGATGATCAGGCAAAGCATTAAGTAACTGGCAAAGCCTCCCCCAAGCTTGTGAGAGACTCTCTTTTTTAATTTGCACAAAGTTAAATATTTCATATAAAGCAGCTTGTTTCTTATGAGCAGGGAAATATTTTTCAGAGAAGTAATAAACCATATCCTGGGGACTGCGCACACAACCAGGAGCAAGAGTATTGTACCAAGCTTTAGCATCACCCTTTAATGAGAACGGAAATAATTTGAGAATAAAGTAATAGCGAGTTTTCTCATCATGACTAAAAAGGGTGGCTATGTCATTCAACTTAGTAAGATGTGCCACAACAGTTTCAATTTCATAACCATGAAAAGGATCAGATTCAACCAAAGTAATTAACTCTGGGTCGACAGAGAATTCATAATCCTTATCATCAATAAAGATTGGTGAAGTAGCAAACTTAGGATCATATTTCATTCTAGCATTCAGAGAATTTTCCTTATACTTGCATAATAATTTCTCTAGATCATCGCTATCCCTACAAGCAAGAATATCTCTAGGTGTCTCCTCATTCATAAGATAACCTTCTGGTACCTTAGGCAATTCATATCTAGGAAGGCTAGTTCTAGCAGGTGTTTCGGGAGTTTCAGTTTCAAGCTCATCATCAGATTCAACAACATCATGTTGTATTACTCTAGCAATTTGTTCATCAAGAAATTCACCAAGTGGCACATCATCATTATCAAGCAAGGTACTAGCATCATCATAAGCATTATCCATAGCAGAAGTAGCATCATCAATAACTTGCGACATATCAGAATTGATAGCATGCGGTGGTGTTGCAAGTTTACTTATAATAGAAGGTGAATCTAAAGTAGAACTGGATGGAAGTTCCTTACCACCCCTCGTCTTAGAGGGAAAAATCTTAGTCTTAGCATCCTTCAGATTCTTCATAGTGATAAATTGATAATAATCCCAAGTGACTCAACAAATATAGCTATGCTCCCCGGTAACAGTACCAAAAAAGGTCTTGATAACCCACAAGTATAGGGGATCGCAACAATTTTCGAGGGTAGAGTATTCACCCAAATTTATAGATTCGACACTAGTGGAGCCAAAGAATATTTGAAGGTATTAGCAAATGAGTTGTCAATTCAACCACGCCTGAAGATTAATTATCTGCAGAAACATGATCAGTAGCAAAGTAATATGATAGTTATGATAATAGTGACAGTAGCAATGGTAACAGTAACAATGATAATAGTAACAATAGCAGTAGTAACTTAGCAAGAACAATATAAGATAAATTCATAGGCATTGGATCGGTGACTTGTTGGATGATATTCATCATGAGACAGTTATAACCTAGGGCGATACGGCACTAGCTCCATTTCATCAATATAATGTAGGCATGTAAAATAGTCATACGTGCACTTGCATGGCATATTTTGTCCTACCCTCCCGTGGCAGCGGGGTCCTATTGGAAACAAAGGGACATTAAGGCCTCCTTTTAATAGATAACCAGAACAAAGCATTAACATGCGGCGAATACATGAACTCCTCAAACTACGGTCATCATCGGGAGTGGTCCCGACTATTGTCACTCCAGAGTTGCCGGATCATAACACGTAGTAGGTGACTATAACTTGCAAGATCGGATCTAGAACATGGATATAATGGTGATAACATGAATGGTTCAGATCTGAAATCATGGCACCCGGGCCCAAAGTGATAAGCATTAAGCATGGCAAAGTCATAGCAACATCAATCTTAGAACATAATGGATACTAGGGATCAAGCCCTAACAAAACTAACTCGATTACATGATGAATCTCATCCAACTCCTCACCGACCAGCGAGCCTGCGAAGGAATTACTCATTCCCGGTGGAGAGCATCATGGAATTAGCGATGGAGAAGGGTTGGTGATGACGAAGAACGAAGATCCCCCTCTCCGGAGCCCCAAACGGACTCCAGATCTGGCCTCCCGATGAAGAACAAGACGTGACGGTGGCTCAGTCTCGTGAATCGCGATAATTCCTTCTCCCTGATTTTTTCTGGAAAAATAGGTATTTATGAAGTTGGAATCAGGGTCTGCGGGGCCACCAGGTGGGGTTGGCCGCGCCAGGAGGGGGCGCCCTGGTAGGTTGTGCCCACTTAGGTGCCCCCCTCCGGTGGATCTTGGCTCCAGAAATTCTTGTTTATTGTATAAAAAATCCTCGCATTTCATTCCATTCCGAGAACTTTTATTTATGCACAAAACCAACACCATGGTAGTTCTGCTGAAAACAGTGTCAGTTTGGGATTAGTTTCATTCAAATCATGGAAATTAGAGTCCAAAACAAGAGGAAAAGCATTAGGAAAAGTAGATACGTTGGAGACATATCATAGCAGCCCTCTAGAAAGCTGGCAGATCAAAATTTGGAGATTTAGGAAGATTACCAAAGGATGGAACTCCAATGAGGAGGCCAATCTTAAGAGGTATAAAAGGATTCTTCTCCTGAAATTTGATTCTCTAGATATTAATACTAAAACCTCTGACCTCATTGAGGCTGAGCATACCAGATTGAACTTTGTTCATGGGGAACTAAAGAAAATTTGGCTCCAGGAAGAGATCAAAGCTAAACAAAGATCTAGGGATAGGGATATCAAGGAGGGGGATAGGAACACTACTTACTTTCATGTTGTTGCTAATCAGAGGAGGAGAAAAACCCTCATCCACTCCCTTGATGGCCCTGATGGCCTTGTCACTGATACTAATGATATGCTTAAAGTAGCCAGTGACTTTTATAAATACCTTTTTAAGAAAGAAAACCCTTCAGGTTTCTCTCTCCAAAAAAACTTCTTCTCTGCAGATAAAGTTTCCCATAATGAAAATGAGATGCTTGAAGCTCCATTTTCAGAAGCAGAGGTGAAGGAAGCTATTTTCAGCTCCTACCCAGATGGGTCCCCTGGTCATGATGGAATTCCTTTCATCTTTTACCAACACTTCTGGGACTTGATCAAAAAGGACCTAATGGACCTCTTTCAAGCCTTTCATAGAGGGGAGCTAGATATATTTAGGCTAAACTTTGTAATGCTTTCTCTTATCCCTAAAAAGCCTAAAGCCACCTCTATGAAAAAATTCAGGCCTATTAGTCTGATTAACTGTAGTTTTAAAATTTTCTCTAAATTACTCACCACTAGGCTCTCCAAAGTTTTGTAGAGATTGATTGATAGCAACCAATCTGCATTTCTTAAAGGGAGGTATATCCTCGAAAGTGTGGTTACTGCTCATGAAGTCCTCCACTCGGTCCACTCTAGGAATAAAAAAGGCCTTATTCTTAAATTGTACTGTGAAAAGGCCTTTGACAAAGTAGACCTTAATTTCCTCATGAAGCTCCTGGAGCTCAGGGGCTTTGGAAAAAATGGTCTAGCTAGATTCATCAGCTTACCCATGGGGGGTCTGTTGGGGTCAAGCTAAATGGTCGTGAGAGTGATTTTTTCCTAGCTAGTAAAGGTCTTAGGCAAGGTGACCCTATTTCACCTCTCCTTTTCAATTTGGTGGTTGATGTCCTCACCAAAATGTTGAGTAAAGCTGCTGACCACAACTTAATTGCTGGCTTATGCCCTGAGGTTTGTCCTAGTGGAATCATCTGCCTACAATATGCAAATGATACAATCCTCTTCCTAGATAATGACTTAGATCATGCTAGCAACCTGAAAACTGTTTTAACTTGTTTTGAGCAAGTTTCAGGCATGAGAATTAACTACTTCAAAAGTGAGCTTATTCCCATCAATATGGATGACCAGGAACTTGCTGGCTTTCTAACTATTTTAGTTTGCAGTAGAGGTAGCTTCCCCATTAAATACTTAGGCATCCCTCTCCATTATGATAAACTTAGGAGAGAAGACATACAACCCCTTTTAGACAAAATCATCAAGAGGATTGCAGGGTGGAGGGGGAAACTCCTGTCTTGCAGAGAGAGGTTGATCCTCATTCAAGCCTGCCTTGCTAGAATTCCTATGTACCTCCTTTCCTTCTTCAAATTCCCTAAATGGGTTGTTAGTCTCATCAACTCACAGATGTCCCATTGCCTATGGAATGACTTTGAAGGACATAGAAAGCTTCACCTAGCTAACTGGGAGCTGGTCTCCATGAAAAAGGAGTTTGGAGGCTTGGGCATACCCAATCTTCAAGAAATTAATATCTTTTTGTTAGGATCTTGGATCAAAAGATATTATGATGTACTCCCTCTGTCCCAAAATATAAGAACATTTTTGACACTAGTGACGTTTTCTACACTATGCTAGTGTCAAAAACGTTCTTATATTTTAGGACGGAGGGAGTAGATCAAAAACCCTGGAAGTTGCTTATTGAACACAAGTACCTGGCCAATAAGCCTAACATCTTTGCCTCCTCCTCCAACCAAAAAATCTCTAGATTCTGGAAAGGGTTGAAGTCTACTGTCCATGCGGTGAAATTTGGATACGGGTGGAACATTGGGGATGGGAGCAAAACTAGATTCTGGGAAGATACTTGGTTTAGCACTTCCCCTCTAGCTGTCCAATTTTGGCCTGTCTACTCGGTCTACAATGAACAAAACAAATGTGTGAATGAGGTTTGGGATGGTCAATGCCTCAAACTCTCATTCGGGAGGAACTTTAGTGACAAACTTATGGAACAATGGTTCCAGTTGGAGGAAATTGCTAGAAGTATTGTCCTTTCTGACGAGCCGGATTCTCTGATGTGGCAACTAGAAAACAAGGGGCAATACTCATCTAGCTCCCTCTATCATATTATCAATTTTAGAGGGGTCCAGCCTATTTTTGTACCAGCATCTGGAAATTGAGAGTTCCCCCTAGAATACATGTCTTTCTTTGGCTCCTTTCTAACAACAAATTGATGACTAGAGATAATCTTAGGAAAAGACATATCATCAAACCCCTTGAGTGTGTCTACTGTTTGGAGCAAGAATCTTGCTCCCGCCTTTTCTTTGATTGCATTGTTGCCAAACACCTCTGGGTCCCTGTTATACATCACTTCAATACTCAGATTGGCCTTTCCTTTGAATCTGTAGCTAGATTCTGGATTGCTAACAAAAACTGCTTTGTCTTGAATATTGTTAGCTCAGTTTTCCTTTAGTGTCTCTAGAAATATAGAAATGCTATGATTTTCAATAACACTACTTGGATTTCTATTCCTCGGGTCTTGAGATTGATCATGAACATAGTGAGGAACTAGGTGATTCTCTCCTCAGGAACAGACAAGGAAAAACGGATGTCCTTCGTGGGGTTCCTCACAAACTACCTTCAGAGACCTTTGGAGATCACAAGTGGCTGAACAAACCATGCCCTGCGCTGGGACTAAACCCTTGGGAAAAGCTAAAGATCTTAGAAGACGATGAAGGCCTCCTGTCGCCAAAGAAGAGAGACATCCACAATGTTGTTCCATCCAGCTCGGTGTCTACTCTTATCGCTTGCTGGTCTCCGCAGGCAGACGTTGCTCCTCGTCTGAAGGCCATGAAGGCATCGCTGGATCCTCCCCATGTCCTTTTAAAAACTCTTCTTCTTAGCTCTTTAGTGAGACTTGGCCCCTGATGAAGCTATGTACCTAGGGTAGGGTCATGGATCTGTCCAACATACCCTCCCCAAGGACATCTCTACAAAGAATCAGAAGCAGTCGAAGAGAAACCATCATCCACTCGACCATGAAGATGTGCTCACTCGACCACCTTGAAGACACTCGACCACCAGAAGATGAGAAACCCTCCACTCTGCAACGGTCAGGACTTAAACCATAGCTTTATGGGCATTTACAACACTTTACTGCAGACGTTACCAGTAACACCCCTCCTTTATTAGCATTGAACCTTGTGTAACGGAGGGGAGCTGGGGTCTTGGCGTACTCTATACAAGCCACCCCCCTCCTCTGGGACAGGGGTTCGCGCTTTCTGTAATTCACACATATATTCAGTCGACCACCTCCGGACTCCGAGACGTAGGGTTGTTACTTCCTCTGAGAAGGGCCTGAACTCATAAAACTCGTGTGTACAACTCCTCCATAGCTAGGATCTTGCCTCTACATTCCTACCCCCCTATTCTACTGTCAATCTTAGAACCACGACAGTTGGCGCCCACCGTGGGGCAGGTGTCTTAGCGACTTGTTGGAGAAGTTGCAATTTTTTCGATCCCCTTCATCATGGTTCCAGACGGAGGTTTGGCTGAGGGCTGCAAGATCATTCTCGACGCGCTCGTGTTTGTCGCCGATGACTCCGCTTGGCTTCAGGAGGCACCACTCGACGCCGACGCGCTCCCCGCCCGCGGGGCGACGCACTTTCGCGCGTGAGTCCGCGGCGTCCTCCTGCGGTAGCCGTCGACCCAGTATCAGTCGACTCCAGCAGCTTTCCCCCTCCCTGCGGCCCGCCGGAGCAAACGCTCCGGTCGGTCGAGGCTTCAGCGGTGGGTGAAGCATGCGGTGGCCCGCCAGTCGGCCACCTCTCAAGTCACGGCGATCGAGCCCGACAAAACTCTCTACGGCCTATTTGATCTGTCGACTGGCTCCGTAGAGACCGCATCCGAGTGCGACAGCAGCGACCCAGCGGTGGAAGTCCTGATGGTCAATGGACCACGCAGCCCTCCTGGCATCAACCGTGAAGACGGAGGCGACGGGAACGGCGATCCGTCGCGCGTTCACGAGGAGTACTGCCCCGAACCCCTCTCCTCACAGCAGAGGGAGGAACTTCGCCGCCGAAACATGGATGCACTGCATACTCCTATAGTTGGAGAAACCCCTAAGGCCCAGGCCTTGGAGCAGGCGCGCTTGGCCAACCTGGCTGAGCGCACTCGACTGGAGAACCTCCAGCGCGCACTCGACGATCGCGCTCGACAACGTGCTCCTGAGTCCAGTCGACGCCATCTTTTTCCACCTCCGACTCAGGTATACCGAACACCGATCCAGAATCTAGCAGCTGCTACCCGGATAGTAGAGTCGATCCAACCTTCCATATCAGAAGCTGGCCGAGGTCTGGTGCAGATCAGAGCCTTGCTCCGGGCAGTGGGAGAGCAGAATACGATCATATCTCAGTCGCGGTATAGGATCCATAGCAGATCCATGGTCGCAGACACAGTTCAATCGGCCCATAGCCCAAGATCGCCCCAGAGGCATGAGGGATGTGGAGATCGGCGTGATTAGTACAGAAACTGAGGGCAGTATGATCGTCGTGCCGATCATGATGATCGTCGTCGAGTGCCCACGCCTCCTCCAAGAAGTGGGTCATACGTGCCTCGGCCACATGAAGACAGACGCCCTCCCAGTGTCGGACGAGGTATTCCAGTCGACCCCAGGGAGCCAGGCTTTGATGCAAGGTCTATTCTCGTGCAGGGCTTGGTCGACAGAAACAGAGATCACCGAGAGGGCCATGACAGAGATCCGCAAACCAGCAACATGGTGCATGTCTCTGGTCCAGAGTGCTTCAGCAGAGCTATCAGAGCTGCGATGATTCCCCCCAACTTCAGGTTGGTGACTGGAGTCAGTAAGTTCACCGGAGAGTCCAAGCCTGACACTTGGCTTGAAGACTACCGAGTGGCTGTCCAGATTGGTGGCGGCAATGATGAAGTGGCCATGAAACACCTTCCTCTGATGTTGGAGGGTTCGGCTAGAGCATGGTTGAATCAGTTAGCGCCTGGCAGCATCTATACTTGGGAAGATCTCGCCCGAGTGTTTGTCAGAACATTCAAGGGCACTTGCAAACGGCCGGCAGGTTTGACAGAATTACAGTGTTGTGTTCAGAAACCGAATGAAACTTTGAGGGATTATATCCAGAGATGGATCACCCTACACCACATGGTAGAAGATGTGTTAGATCATCAGGCAATTTGTGCCTTTAAGGAAGGCATCAGGTATCGGGAGTTGAATATAAAATTCGGCCGGACAGGAAATATGACTCTGGCTCGGATGATGGAAATTGCCACCAAGTATGCCAATGGTGAAGAAGAAGAGCGACTCCGGAGTGGCAAGCACAAAGCAGTCGCCCACGAAGCCGGAGGAGGAAACTATGGTCGGAAACTGAAGCGCAAGGCCGATTCAGCTGCTCCGGGTGAAGCCTTGGCTATGTTTCAAGGAAAGTTCAAGGGGAAGCCCAAAGGGCTGTGGAACCCCAAGAAAGTAAAAGATCAAGATGGAAATGACGTGTTGGATCTGCCGTGCCATATCCACACCAAAAAAGATGAAGAAGGTAATTTCATTTACCTGAAGCACACCACTCGGCAGTGTCGGCTCCTAATCCAGCAGTTCTGAGAGGAACAACCCAAGGAAAAGGAGAAGGAAGCAGACAAGGCTGAGGATGAGGAAGAGGATGATGATGGTTATCCCCACGTGAATTCCACTCTGATGATTTTTGCTGACGTTGAGAGCAAAAGTCGATTGAAAGTATCAACAAGGAAGTGAACATGGTCGCTCCAGTGACACCCAGTTACTTGAAGTGGTCACAGACTGCCATTACATTCGACCAGTCTGACCATCCAACGCACATAGCCACCCCTGGGAGGCAAGCACTGGTGGTCGACCCGGTGGTCGAAGGCACTCGACTGACAAAGGTCCTGATGGACGGTGGAAATGGCCTGAACATACTATATGCAGAGACGTTGAAGGGAATGGGCATTCTGATGTCCAAACTCAGTGAAAGCAATATGAGCTTCCATGGGGTCATTCCAGGCAAGAAGGCTGCATCCCTCGGTCAGATTGCGCTCGACGTGGTTTTCGGTGATTCCAAAAATTACCGCAAAGAAAAGTTGACATTTGAAGTTGTGGATTTACAGAGTGCTTATCATGCAATTCTGGGCAGGCCAGCTTATGCGCGATTTATGGCTCGACCATGTTACGTGTACCTCAAACTGAAGATGCCTGGTCCCAGAGGAGTGATCACTATCTCTGGTAATCGGAAGAAGGCAGAAGAGTGCTTCCAGAAGGGCTCAAAGATCGCCGATGCCCAGATGGCCATGGCAGAATTGCAAGAATACCAGAAAAATGCAGATCCGAGTGACTTGCTGCGAGCCAAGAAGCCAGCCACAGATTCAGCATTCCAGTTGTCTGGTGAAACAAAGTCGATTCACATTCACCCGACAGATCCCAATGCTGCTCCGACTCACATTTCAACCACACTCGACTCCAAATAGGAAGAAGCGCTCATCCAGTTCCTCCGTGAGAACTGGGACATCTTTGCATGGAAGCCTTCTGACATGTCGGGTGTTCCCAGGGGACTGGCTGAGCATCGTTTGCGAGTTGACCCGAAGGTGAAACCAGTCAAAGAACATCTTCGACGGTCCGCCGTACAGAAAAGAAAGGCAATCGGTAAAGAGGTGGCTCGGCTTTTGGCAACTGAGTTTATCTGAGAGATTTACCACTCTGAGTGGTTAGCCAATGTTGTCATGGTCCCAAAGAAAGACGACTCACTTTGCATGTGCATTGATTTCAAGCATATCAATCGGGCCTGCCCGAAAGATCACTTTCCTCTCACTCGCATCGATCAGATAGTCGACTCGACTGCAGGGTGCGAGCGTTTGTCCTTTTTGGACGCCTACTCCGGGTACTGCTACCTCTTGAGCTTGCGTTGGTTTTCCCCGAAGAGGAAGGGATGATGCAGCAAAGTAGCGTAAGTATTTCCCTCAGTTTTTGAGAACCAATGTATCAATCCAGTAGGAGGCCATGCTCAAGTCCCTCGTACCTACACAAAACGATAGCTACTCGCAACCAACGCGATTAGGGGTTGTCAATCCCTTCACGGTCACTTACGAGAGTGAGATCTGATAGATATAATATTTTTGGTATAAAGATGCAAAGTAAAAAGTAAAGGCAAAGTAAAACGCAAAACAAGATTAAAGAGATGGAGATTGATATGGTGAGAATAGACCCAAGGGCCATAGGTTTCACTAGTGGCTTCTCTCAAGAGCATAAGTATTCTACGGTGGGTGAACAAATTACTGTTGAGCAATTGACAGAATTGAGCATAGTTATGAGAATATCTAGGCATGATCATGTATATAGGCATCACGTCCGTGACAAGTAGACCGAAACGATTCTGCATCTACTACTATTACTCCACTCATCGACCGCTATCCAGCATGCATCTAGAGTATTAAGTTAAAAACAGAGTAACGCTTTAAGCAAGATGACATGATGTAGAGAGATAAATTCATGCAATATGAAATAAACCCCATCTTGTTATCCTCGATGGCAACAATACAATACGTGCCTTGTTGCCCCTTCTGTCATTGGGAAAGGACACCGCAAGATCGAACCCAAAGCTAAGCACTTCTCCCATGGCAAGAACTACCAATATAGTTGGCCAAACCAAATGGATAATTCGAAGAGACTTGCAAAGATAACCAATCATACATAAAATAATTCAGAGAAGATTCAAATATTATTCATAGATAGACTTGATCAAAAACCCACAATTCATCGATCTCAACAAACACACCGCAAAAAGAAGATTACATCAAATAGATCTCCACAAGAGAGGGGGAGAACTTTGTATTGAGATCCAAAAAGAGAGAAGAAGCCATCTAGCTACTAACTATGGACCCGAAGGTCTGAGGTAAACTACTCACACTTCATCGGAGAGGCTATGATGATGTAGAAGCCCTTTGTGATGACGGCCCTCTCCGGCGGAGCTCCGGAACAGGCCCCAAGATGGGATCTCATAGATACAGAAAGTTGCGGCGGTGGAATTAGGTTTTTGGCTTCGTGTCTGATCGTTTGGGGTACGTATGTATATATAGGAGGAAGAAGTACGTCGGTTGAGCTCCGAGGGGCCCACGAGGCAGGGGCGCGCCCTAGGGGGGGCGCCCCCCACCCTCGTGACCGCCTCTCTGATGCCTTGGTGTAGGGTCCAAGTCTCCTGGATCACGTTCGGTGAGAAAATCACGTTCCCGAAGGTTTCATTCCGTTTGGACTCCGTTTGATATTCTGTTTCTTCGAAACACTGAAATAGGCAAAAAACAGCAATTCTGGGCTGGGCCTCCGGTTAATAGGTTGGTCCCAAAAATAATATAAAAGTGGAAAATAAAGCCCAATATAGTCCAAAACAGTAGATAATATAGCATGGAGCAATCAAAAATTATAGATACGTTGGAGACGTATCAGGCATCCCCAAGCTTAATTCCTGCTCGTCCTCGAGTAGTAAATGATAAATAGAGAATTTTTGATGCAGAGTGCTACTTGGCATAATTTCAATGCAAATCTTCTTAATTGTGATATGAATATTTAGATTCAAATGATTCAAGACAAAAGTTTATATTGACATAAAAATAATAATACTTCAAGCATACTAACAAAGCAATTATGTCTTCTCAAAATAACATGGCCAAAGAAAGTTATCCCTACAAAATCATATAGTTCGGCTATGCTCTATCTTCACCACACAAAGTATTTAAATCATGCACAACCCCGATGACAAGCCAAGCAATTGTTTCATACTCTAACTTTTTCAATCTTCACGCAATACATGAGCGTGAGCCATGGATATAGCACTATAGGTGGAATAGAATGGTGTTGTGGAGAAGACAAAAAGGAGAAGATAGTCTCATATCAACTAGGCGTATCAACGGGCTATGGAGATGCCCATCAATAGATATCAATGCGAATGAGTAGGGATTGCCATGCAACGGATGCATTAGAGATATAACTATATGAAAGCTCAAAAAGAAACTAAGTGGGTGTGCATCCAACTTGCTTGCTCATGAAGACCTAGGGCAATTTGAGGAAGCCCATCATTGGAATATACAAGCCAAGTTCTATAATGAAAGATTCCCACTAGTATATGAAAGTGATAACATGAGAGACTCTCTACTATGAAGATCATGGTGCTACTTTGAAGCACAAGTGTGCTAAAAGGATAGTAACATTGTCCCTTCTCTCTTTTTCTCTGATTTTTTTTATTTTTTTATTTTTATTTGGGCCTTTTCTCTTTTTTTATGGCCTTTTTTTATTTGGGCTTCTTTGGCCTCTTTTTTTCGTCCGGAGTCTTATCCCGACTTATGGGGGGATCATAGTCTCCATCATTCTTTCCTCACTTGGGACAATGCTCTAATAATGATGATCATCACACTTTTATTTTTCTTACAACTCAATACTTAGAACAAAATATGACTCTATATGAATGCCTCTGGCGGTGTACCGGGATATGCAATATGAAAATGATGGAGTGTGTCATAATAAATGGAACGGTGGAAAGTTGCATGGCAATATATCTCGGAATGGCTATGGAAATGCCATAATAGGTAGGTATGGTGGCTGTTTTGAGGAAGGTATATGGTGGGTGTATGATACCGGCGAAAAGTGCGCGGTATTAGAGAGGCTAGCAAAGGTGGAAGGGTGAGAGTGCGTATAATCCATGGACTCAACATTAGTCATAAAGAACTCATATACTTATTGCAAAAATCTAGAAGTTATCAAAGCAAAGTATTACGCGCATGATCCTAGGGGGATAGATTGGTAGGAAAAGACCATCGCTCGTCCCCGACCGCCACTCATAAGGAAGACAATCAATAAATAAATCATGCTCCGACTTCATCACATAACGGTTCACCATACGTGCATGCTACGGGAATCACAAACTTTAACACAAGTATTCTTTAAATTCACAACTAGTCAACTAGCATGACTTTAATATTATCACCTCCATATCTCAAAACAATTATCATGCTTCAATCTTTTCTTAGTATTCAACACACTCAAAAGAAAGTTTTACAAATCTTGAATACCAAGCATATTATTATTAAGCAAATTACCATGCTATTAAGAGACTCTCAAAATAATTTAAGTTGAAGCATGAGAGATCAATAATTTCTTTAAAAAAATCCACCACCGTGCTCTAAAAGATCTAAGTGAAGCACATAGAGCAAAATTATAACGCTCAAAAGATATAAGTGAAGCACATAGAGCAAAACTACTTAGCTCAAAAGATATAAGTGAAGCATATAGAGTATTCTATCAAATTTTAATTCATGTATAGCTCTCTCAAAAGGTGTGTACAGCAAGGATGATTGTGGCATACTAAAACACAAAGACACAAATAATACAAGACGCTCCAAGTAAAACACATATCATGTTGGTGAATAAAAATATAGCTCCAAGTAAATTACTGATGGAAGTGGACGAAAGAGGGGATGCCTTCTGGGGCATCCCCAAGCTTTGACTTTTTGGTGTCCTTGGATTATCTTGGGGGTGCCATGGGCATCCCCAAGCTTAGGCTCTTGCCACTCCTTGTTCCATAATCCATCACAAGAATTCACCCAAAACTTGAAAACTTCACAACACAAAACTTAAAGTAGAAAACTCGTGAGCTCCTTTAGCGAAAGAAAACAAAAGACCACTTCA
The DNA here is from genome assembly GCF_018294505.1 of Triticum aestivum. NCBI lineage: Eukaryota > Viridiplantae > Streptophyta > Magnoliopsida > Poales > Poaceae > Triticum > Triticum aestivum. Next base: position 607,620,103 of record NC_057812.1, read on the forward strand.
AGGTACTGTAATGAACTCATTCTTTATTTATATTGGTGTTAAACCTACTGTATTACAACTTCTCTATGGATTATAAACTATTTTACTAACCACTAGCACATATGCCCGTGCATTGCAACTGGAGATAAAATAGTATGCATTTAAAGTCAGTGAGAATTATATGTGCAAGCAAAATCCTATGTGCACACGAAAAAAAGAAACGATTAGCTTCTCGGTTTCGCAGTGCGTGGAGGAATCAATCCGTTATTTTTCCATTCATTGATCGGTGGTGTTTAAGAGTTTTGTTATGTCATCATACGTCGGGGAAGACCCATCAGTTATTCAATCTACTTTTCCTTTCAATCCTTCCAATCCAGGGGAGTTTAAGGTATGAAGTTTCTGAATAGTCTAGGAAACATGAACAATATTTTATATCTGGAATAGTTTTTTGAAAATAATGTACACTTTTTTAAAACGCGAAAAAATATGAAGGGAAACATATTTTTCAATTCACAAATATTTTCTGAAAACACCAATTTTTTATAAAACATTAACATTATTTGACTTTGTGAACATTTTTTAAAAAGGAAACATATGTTCAAAATTCATAAGATTTTTAGAAAATGTGTATCTTCTATGCAAAACATTATTTTTAATTATGAAATTTTCAGTAAAAAAGAATATATTTTTTCGAATTTGGAGCATGTTTGAAATGTTATTTTCTTTTTAGAAAACTCAAACTATTTTGTAAAAATTTTGTTTATGAAAAAATGGGAACCTTTTTGCAAGTTCCGAATATTTTTTTTAAAATAGCAAAAAAATTGAAATTCTTAACATTTTCAAAAAAACAAATCTTAAGTCTGAACCTTTTTGAGAATTTTTTATTTACGAAATAAATTCTAAAATAAAAATAAACTTGTAAGGGAAAAAAGAGATAGGAAAGAGAATAAAAATAGAAGTAAAACACAGAAATAAAGAAATTTGGGCCAGCCCATTTTTTGTTGTCTTGGGCGAAACTCCAACTAAAAACATGAAATTTTTTAAATTTGTGAACATTTTTTAAAAACAGGAATATGTGTTCAAAATTCAAAAAATAGAAAATGTGTATCTTTTTTAAACGAAAATTGTTTTTTATTGTGAAAATTTCACAAAAACAAGAATATTTTTTGAATTTGGAGCATTTTTAAAATGTTATTTGATTTTTAGACATCTCGAAGAATTTTGAAAAACAATATTTTTGAAAAAATGGAAACTCTTTGCAAGTTTCGAATATTTTTTGAAATAGTAACAAAATTTTGGAATTTTGAACATTTTCCAAAAAAAATAATTCTGAACGTTTTTTGAGGATTTGAAATTTAAAAAATAAATTCTAAAAGGAAAATAAACTTGGAAGGGAAAAAGAGATACGAAAATAAGACTAAAAATAGAAGTAAAACAAAGAAAAAAAGAAAAATTGGCCAGCCCAATAATGGTTGTCCTGTGGGAAACTCAACTATTTATCGCCCTATGCGGAAAATAGAATATTTCCAAGTGTGTGGGCAGAAAAATATGTGGGCTGGTCATAGCATGCGGCCCACGTACGAAAATTCTTTTTCTAGCAGACAAACATATACTGTATAAATTTAGTACCACCTCGGATATAGGAAACAAAATTATTTTCAGCGGTGAATGGATGGAAAAATTGGCGAAACGCACCTTAATTTATTAGTAGGTATAGATAGATTCATCAAAATAAGCAAACAACACACAAAAACAGAATCTGTCCAAAACAGAACAGTCTGTAGTAATCTGTAGCTAGCGCAAGATCTGAAACCCCAAAAATTCTAAGATAAATTGCTCGACGTGAGGAATTTATCTATTAATCATCTGCAAAAAGAATTAACTAAATAGCACTCTTCAAATAAAAATGACAGAAGTTCTCGTGAGCGCTAAAGTTTCTGTTTTTTACAGCAAGTTCAACAAGACTTGCCCCAAGTCTTCCCAACGGTTCTACTTGGCACAAACACTAATTAAACACAAAAAACATAACCAAAACAGAGGCTAAATAAATTATTTATTAAATAACAGCAAGGAAAATATTGGGTTGTCTCCCAACAAGCGCTTTTCTTTAAAGTCTTATAGCTAGGCATTGGTAATTTTAATGATGCTCACAAGAAAGACAAGAATTGAAGCATGAAAGTGCAACTATCCCTAGGTGGTTTTGGTAATTCATAACAACATATAGCTCATTGAGCTAATACTATTCCAAGATAATTATTTCAGGAAAGCTCAATGATTGGCATGGCATGGATGTGAAAGTGGAACCCTCAAAATGCTAAGGACAATGGATTGGCTCAAGCTCAAAAGCTCAAGACTCTTCATTTTATATTTTAGTGATCCAAGATCACATTGAGTCCATAGGAAAAGCCAATACTATTAAGGAGGGATGAGATGTTGCTTAATGAGCCTCTTGCTTCATGTGCTTAGTGATATGCTCCAAAACCCTCAACTACTTTCCCACATCCACATATGACCTAAACTCTAAGCCAAACTCGGTCCTACCGATTTTTCCTATCCGGCGCCACCGAGTTTCACTTGTCATTAGCCACTGCCAAACCCTAGCAATTCGGTTCTACCGATAAGGTTCTCGGTCCCACCGAGATGGGGTTGCAAACTCTCTGTTTCCCTTTCGTAACTTTTCGGTCCCACCGAAAGAGCGAATCGGTCCCACCGAGATTGCAATGTAAACTCAGTGTTTCCCCTTTGTAACTTTTCGGTCTCACCGAAAGAGCAAATCGGTCCCACCGAGTTTGCCTGACCAACTCTCTGGTTAGCTAATTACCAAATTCGGTCTCACCAAGTTTGTGTAATCGGTCTCACCGAGATTACGTTATGCCCAAACCCTAACCGAATCGGTCCTACCGAGTTGCATGTCAGTCCCACCGAAATTCCTAACGGTCACTAGGTTTACTATTTCGGTCAGACCGAGTTTATTTATTCGGTCCCACCGAGATCGGAAAACTGTGTAACAGTTGGATTTTGTGTGGAGGCTATATATACCCCTCCACCTCTTTCTCATTCAGTGAGAGAGCCATCAGAACACACACATCATTCCAACTCATTTGTTCTGAGAGAGAACCACCTACTCATGTGTTGAGATCAAGACATTCCATTCCTACCATATGAATCTTGATCTCTAGCCTTCCCAAGTTGCTTTCCACTCAAATCTTCTTTCCACCAAATCCAAATCCGATGAGAGAGAGTTGAGTGTTGGGGAGACTATCATTTGAAGCACAAGAGCAAGGAGTTCATTACCTACACACCATTTGTTACTTCTTGGAGAGTGGTGTCTCCTAGATTGGCTAGGTGTCACTTGGGAGCCTCCGACAAGATTGTGGAGTTGAACCAAGGAGTTTGTAAGGGCAAGGAGATCGCCTACTTCGTGAAGATCTACCGCTAGTGAGGCAAGTCCTTCGTGGGCGATGGCCATGGTGGGATAGACAAGGTTGCTTCTTCATGGACCCTTTGTGGGTGGTTGCTTCTTCGTGGACCCTTCGTGGGTGGAGCCCTCCATGGACTCGCGCAACCGTTGCCCTTGGGTGGAGCCCTGTGTGGACTCGCGCAACCGTTACCCTTCGTGGGTTGAAGTCTCCATCAACGTGGATGTAGGATAGCACCACCTATCCGAACCACGGGAAAAACATCCGTGTCTCCAATAGCGTTTGAATTCTCCAAACCCTTCCCTTTATATTCTTGCAAGTTGCATGCTTTACTTTCCGCTGCCAATATACTCTTTGCATGCTTGCTTGAATTGTGTGATGATTACTTGACTTGTCCTAAAATAGCTAAAATCTGCCAAGAACTAAAATTGGGAAAAGGTTAAGTTTTTATTTGGTCAAGTAGTCTAATCACCCCCCCCTCTAGACATACTTTCGACCCTACAAGTGGTATCAGAGCTTTGGTCTCCATTTGCTTGATCTCGATAGCTTTTGGTGGTCATAGCCTTGGTCTCACAACCTAGGAGAGTATGGCGTCTAGCAAGGGAAATTATGACCGTAGAGGTCCTTACTTTGATGGTACTATTTTTTCTAGTTGGAAGCATAAAATGAAAATGCATATTCCTGGACATAACCCCACTGTGTGGGCTATTGTGTGTGTTGGTTTGCAAGGTGACTTCTTTGATGGGAGAGAACCAAACCGTGAAGCTACCACGGATGAGTTGAAGATATTGCAATACAATGCTCAAGCTTGTGATATTCTCTTCAACGGATTATGCCCCGAAGAATTCAACAAAATCAGCCGCCTTGAGAATGCAAAGGAAATTTGGGACACTTTGATTGATACGCACGAAGGTACCGACTCCGTCAAGGAATCCAAGTTGGATGTGCTTCAAAGCCAACTTGACAAGTTCAAGATGAAGGATGGTGAAGGTGTCGCTGAAATGTACTCTAGGCTTGCTCTCATCACAAATGAGATTGCCGGCTTAGGAAGTGAAGAGATGACCGATAAATTCATCATCAAGAAGATCCTAAGAGCCTTGTATGGAAAATATGATACCGTGTGCACATTAATCCAAATGATGCCCAATTACAAAGGTCTCAAGCCAACGGAAGTGATTGGAAGAATTGTTGCTCATGAGATGTCACTTAAGGATAAAGAGGAACTTCACAACAAGTCAAGTGGTGCCTATAAAGCCTCATGTGAAGCCCCTACATCATCAAGTGAGAAACAAGACTTCAATGAAGAATTGAGCTTAATGGTGAAGAACTTCAACAAGTTCTACAAGAGTAGAAGCAAAGATAGAAGCTCCAAGTCAAGGTCCTACAATGACAAAAGATCTTCTAGTCGAGAGCGAAACTGTTACAATTGTGGAAGACCCGGACACTATTCCAATGAGTGTACGGCTCCCTACAAGAGAAGAGAAGATTCTCCAAAAAGAAGAAGCAAAGGATCACCACCAAGAGAGAGAAGGAGTAGAGATGATCGTTATGAACGAAGATACTCACGGAGAAGCAAGGATTCGGAAAGGAAGGAAAAATCATCAAGGAGCTACACAAGACGAAGACATCAAGCTCATGTTGGTGAATGGGCATCCGGCTCCGACTCCGACAGCCACTCCGAGAGAAGTTATCACTCAGACTCCGAAGATACTCAAGATGAAGGTGTTGCCGGTCTAGCAATTGTGTCAACCAACTCCTACGACATATTTGACTCACCAAATGAAGGAATTGGAAGATGCTTCATGGCCAAAGGTCCTAAGGTAACACACCCCGAGTATGTTGATTTCGATAGTGATGAAGATGACTTGTTAGGTGATGATTTGCTTGGTGACAACTCTAGTGATGAATACTACGATGAAAGACCAATTAATCATGCTAATCAAGATAAAACGAATGACAATGATAAGGAGAAGATTGAGGCTCTAACTAAAGAACTAAAAACTCTTAAGTTAGCTCATGACACTATCTTCGAAGATCATCGAGAACTTTTAAGAGCTCATGAGAAGCTACGCTTTGAAAATCTCAATCTTGAGCAAGAGCATGAGTTCTTAAAGGCAATCAATGATGATCTCTGCAAGAAAAGTTCTTCTTACAGTGCCAAGCGTTTACTCTTATCCACTTACATGCCTCAAGTCAAATCTAACAAGAAAGATTCTTCCGCTAGTAGTAACAATGATCATGCTAAATCCAATATTGTTGCTTCTAGTAGTTCTCTTGATTCCACTAATGATTCTCTTAGCCAAGTTACACTTGAGCAAGAAAATAGCTTATTGAAGGGAATTATAGAGAAAGGAGTGTACAAAAGCCTTGTCGGGAGTAAGCAATTCGAGGAAATTGTGTGCAAGCAAGGAATGCACCGGAAGAATCAAGGTATTAGTTTTTAACGAAAGTTCAATGCCAATGGAGTTGAATGGGAAGAAGATCAATACCCCAAGACAAAGTTTGTCCCTCAACAAGAGAAGTATACTTCCTTCAAGGGGACACAAGCTCAAGATGATCTTCCACCACAAGACTACGAGCAAAAAGGCAAGGACAAGCTTCAAGAGAAAATTGATGCATTTGAAGAAGCTCCTAAGACCTTAGTCAAGTGGATTCCCAAGACTACTTCAAGTTCCACTTCATCAAGTATGACTACAACTCCAAGGATTCCCATCAAGATGATGTGGATCCAAATGAAGAAGAACTAGAGAGTTCTTGAGGGTGACTCCGCCAACATACTTCACTCTTATCATTTTGGCAAGAACAAGTGCAATCAACTTCCATATCTTGCACTAGTTCAAGGAGTCACAAACCCTCTTGTTGGTAAGACAAGGGACAAGGTAACCTAAAAGTTTTCATGGACATCATCTTTTGTGTGCATCACTCTATGTCTATGGATATCCCTGTTTGTTCCTTGTGGGACTAACCCATGTAGGTATTGAAAGTGCAATTCGCTCAAATGGATAGCTCCAAGAGATCTACATCAACATTCAGCATCCACATCTTCAATATCTACATGAAGTCATCATCGACAAAACCCAAGGTTAGTTCATCCCTCTTAGGGGGGATATCACATCTAGGGGGAGCTTTACTCTAAGACTTGAGCTAAAGCAACTCTAAAGATGTGAACAAAACAATGCTTTATGTAAAAGTGGTAACCCCACTTGAGCTTAAACGATGAGTATGACCTACGATCAAGTGTTCTCACTTGACTCCTAAGTCAATATACTCATATATAGATGACCTAGTCATCGCAAATTGCTTGATAGATGCTATAATTGGTTGTGCATGCCTTGCCACATATTTCATTTGCTATCTTATTGTGTGAGCATGTTGATTGCATATTTTTCTCATTCAAGGACATCCACTTGTTGTTTTGATTGTTCGGCTTTATCTTCTTTTGCCAAGTGGATGGACAAGAATGCCTAAGAACCTCCTCTAGCTATCTATGCTTTTCTCGTCTCAAACTCTATTCATGCTGCATCACAAAATTTGATCAAGTCAGATTCGAACCACTCTGTGTGAGGAGTGCTAGGAGTCCCCGATTCGTCATAGACTTAAACTTCCAAAACCTCTTTATGAATCTCGGTCTGACCGATACTCCACTTTCGGTCCTACCGAGATCATTAAGTTGATCTAGGTTTTCGATCTCGGTGCAACTGGTTTGAACATTTCGGTCACATCGAGTTTCAGTAACTGCACGCAGTTATGAATCTCGGTGCCACCGAGTTGTTCCACTCGGTCACACCGACAGGGTCGGGCTATATATAGTCACGGGCAGAATTTTGGAAATTTCTCCAAAACCTCTTCGCCCGCGCATAGCTCGCTCTGCCTCCTGGGTCTCCGGATCGTCCTCCTCGCCGCCAGTAGCCTCCTGTCACTGGTCTCCGCCGCCGTCAATGGATTTCTGCCCCGCCGTTGCCGCCGTAGCAAGTCCACGCCAAACTAGGGTATGGACTTGATCTTTGTGCTATTCCTCAATCTGATTCCTAGCACATTGTGATCATCATGATTCTTGCCACGATTGAAACACTTCTATCCAGTCAAAACGCTCGTAGATTAGGTTTAATTCGAAAATTTTAGGGTTAGGTTTCCGCCGAAACCATCTCGGACCCACCGAGTTGAAAAACTCGGTCCCACCGATCTGGCTTTTGCCATTGCACAAGTGAAACTCGGTCTGACCGAGAATAACTTATCGGTGCGACCGATTTTTGAATTCAGTGAAACCCTAGCAGTCTCGGTGCCACCGAACTGTGCCTCGGTCTGACCGAGTTCACCAGTTTTGGTGCCAAAAACTGCTTCGGTGTCACCGAGTTTGAAAATCGGTAGATCCGAGATGCTTTCTACGGAAAACTAAAACTAAGTTTTTGAATTAATCTTTTGCAAAAATCTTTGCTTTTTGTGATGCTCATCCAATCTATCTCTTCTATAATCTATTCACAGGGTCAGCAGTCAGTTTGCAACATGTCTGATCAAAGTGACAGCCAGAACCTCTCAGAGCAGCAACTTGTGATGAGTGAGGGCACTAGCCCCTCAAGTTCTTCTGATGATGGCAGCAGGAGCACACCCAAAAATCTGCCTAAGGCTGCCACACATCAAAGGAAGAAGAGAACATCTGATTCTGAAGATGAGGATTATGTGGCAGAGGAAGAGGCCACTTCCAAGAGAGCTGAGCCAGCTCAAGGCTCAAAGCCAGGCCTGAAAATCAAGAGGCCAGCAGGCAGGCAACCAATGTCAAAGGCTAGAGCTTCAACTGAGAAGCCTGCACCTGCTCCCATCAAGCCCATTGCTGCTGAGAGCAAAAAGAGGAAAGAAAGAGTGAAGAAGACTGTAGCCAAAGTGCTTGGGAAAGCCTCCGTCATGGTAGAAGAGGAGGAGGAAGAAGAGGCAGCTGCACCAGCGCCCAAAGCAGCCAAACTTATGGGAGATGCCATAAGGTCAGGTACAGCTGCATCCAAGCCCAAGGAAGCTCCTAAGGCTGCATCAAAGCCTAAGATATCTCAAAAGAGAAACACACGAAGCATCCCAGCTGCAGAAAAGAACAAGGCCCCAGTACCTGAGACAGTTGCAGAAGAAGAAGAAGAGAGTGTCCTTCGGAAGCTCAAGCCCAAGATCCCAGACCACAACGATGCTCATCCTGTGGCTGAGGATATGAAGCTCGGGGGAGACTCAGGGCTCAGGAAATGGAGAGAAGGAGATCCATATGCTTCTAGGAGAAGGACTGCCGTGGACTACAGATTTCATACAAAGGAGCAACAAGATTTTTATGAGACTGTTTTGCTTGACAAGAAGCCAACCGTTTGTGACATGAGATGGGTCGACTGGACCTATATCAAGGAGAATGAAGAGCACTATCCTGGAGTATTTGACAGCTTTAGTGCTTGTGGAGTAGCTGACTTTGTTGGGCAGAAGCTCACAAAAGTGGAATGAGGAACTTATCATGCAGTTCTACTCCACGGCGCACTTTTATCCAGATGGGAGGATTACTTGGATGTCAGAAGGTACAAGGTACCAATCTACAGTGGCTGAGTGGGCACAGATCATCAATGCCCCAGAAGAGCAAGATGAGGACTTGGATATCTATGCCAAGAAGAAAATGGATCATAACTCAATGTCCAACATGTACAAGGAGATCCCCAATGAAGCACTTGACACATTCAAGTTTGGCTCGGTGCATTATCTGCTCTCAGGATTGCCTACGATCAACTGGATCCTTAGGCACACCCTTCTGCCCAAGTCTGGAGATCACAAGATGATCAGAGGTCACGCGATCAATTTGCTTCATGTTTTTGACGTGCCTCAAAAATTCAAAGTTATGAGCCTTATAGTGGAAACGATCAAAAGGACTGCGGCAGATCAGAAGAGGAGCTGTGGATATGCCCCTCAGATTCAAGAGCTCATCAACTCCAAGATGGGCACAGACGTATATTTGTTGGATAAGGAACACCTGCCCATACGTCCAGATTTCAAGGACAATGAAGTTGTGATGACAGAGAATGAGCCATCGTCTGCACAAGCATTTGCAAAGAAGGAGAAGGCGAAGAAGGAAAAAGCTGCCAGGATGCCTACTCAAGAGGAGGCATCTGACTATTTCTTGAATACCAAGCAAGAGCAGCTCAGTTACTTGATTGCATCCACGCTGAGAATTGAGCAAAGTTTGGCAAACCTCACTAAAAATCAGCAGAGCCTAGAGAGGATCATGGAACAGAAGTTCTATGACTTGGATGTCAAGGTAACAGAAGTACAGTCTGCAGTGGAGCAGCTCCAGGAAGACATGAATGAGAGGAGAGGTAGGACCACGACTCAAGCATTTTCTAGAGTGCCACGAGGTCCGAGATCGTCTGCACTGCCAGTTGCTGACACCAGAGCCACTAATTCAGCACCAGCTACGGCCTCAGCTCCAGCGTCTACTTCAGCTCCAACTCCAGCGACTACTTCAACATCTACAGAAGCCTTCTTCCTTGGAGTGATCCGGACTCCACCACCACCTGAAGATCAAGCCTGAGCGTCGATTTAGCACTATGCATTTTCTAGGAACTTTTTGGTAACTTGTTGCCAAAGGGGGAGAAGATGTATAGATCATAGGCTTCGAGAGAGAGTGTGTTACTTTTCTCTCTTGCTTTATTTGGTGGCTTTTCGAACCTTGTTTGCTTGTGTGCTACGTCCTTATGATTGTGAGACATCGATGATCATGTGTTTGATCATAAGCTACACTTAATGTTTGCTTAATGCTTGCTTAAATATTATCATTCTATCTATCGTTTGTGATCATTCACTATTCTTGGTGATGAGTGCATGTATTTCATTCTTATCATTTTGAGCGCTCCACCAAGATGTATGTGACATGGAAGAGTAACCCATGACTCTAACTCTTTGTGCATTTGCAGTCCAAAGCAAATTTTAAATATGCACAAATTTAGGGGGAGCTCTTACTTATCACATACTTCTCAAAGCGACGATATATTTCATGCTTATTATCTTTTGTCGAAGCTTTGATCTATATGTTGTCATCAATTACCAAAAAGGGGGAGATTGAAAGTGCAACTATCCCTAGGTGGTTTTGGTAATTCATAACAACATATAGCTCATTGAGCTAATACTATTCCCAGATAATTATTTCAGGAAAGCTCAATGATTGGCATGGCATGGATGTGAAAGTGGAACCCTCAAAATGCTAAGGACAATGGATTGGCTCAAGCTCAAAAGCTCAAGACTCTTCATTTTATATTTTAGTGATCCAAGATCACATTGAGTCCATAGGAAAAGCCAATACTATTAAGGAGGGATGAGATGTTGCTTAATGAGCCTCTTGCTTCATGTGCTTATTGATATGCTCCAAAACCCTCAACTACTTTCCCACATCCACATATGACCTAAACTCTAAGCCAAACTCGGTCCTACCGATTTTTCCTATCCGGCGCCACCGAGTTTCACTTGTCATTAGCCACTGCCAAACCCTAGCAATTCGGTTCTACCGATAAGGTTCTCGGTCCCACCGAGATGGGGTTGCAAACTCTCTGTTTCCCTTTCGTAACTTTTCGGTCCCACCGAAAGAGCAAATCGGTCCCATCGAGATTGCAATGTAAACTCAGTGTTTCCCCTTTGTAACTTTTCGGTCTCACCGAGTTCCACTCGGTCTCACCGAAAGAGCAAATCGGTCCCACCGAGTTTGCCTGACCAACTCTCTGGTTAGCTAATTACCAAATTCGGTCTCACCGAGTTTGTGTAATCAGTCTCACCGAGATTACGTTATGCCCAAACCCTAACCGAATCGGTCCTACCGAGTTGCATGTCAGTCCCACCAAAATTCCTAACGGCACTAGGTTTACTATTTCAGTCAGACCGAGTTTATTTATTTGGTCCCACCGAGATTGGAAAACTGTGTAACGGTTGGATTTTGTGTGGAGGCTATATATACCCCTCCACCTCTTTCTCATTCAGTGAGAGAGCCATCAGAACACACACATCATTCCAACTCATTTATTCTGAGAGAGAACCACCTACTCATGTGTTGAGATCAAGACATTCCATTCCTACCATATGAATCTTGATCTCTAGCCTTCCCAAGTTGCTTTCCACTCAAATATTCTTTCCACCAAATCCAAATCCGATGAGAGAGAGTTGAGTGTTGGGGAGACTATCATTTGAAGCACAAGAGCAAGGAGTTCATTACCTACACACCATTTGTTACTTCTTGGAGAGTGGTGTCTCCTAGATTGGCTAGGTGTCACTTGGGAGCCTCCGACAAGATTGTGGAGTTGAACCAAGGAGTTTGTAAGGGCAAGGAGATCGCCTACTTCGTGAAGATCTACCGCTAGTGAGGCAAGTCCTTCGTGGGCGATGGCCATGGTGGGATAGACAAGGTTGCTTCTTCGTGGACCCTTTGTGGGTGGTTGCTTCTTCGTGGACCCTTCGTGGGTGGAGCCCTCCATGGACTCGTGCAACCGTTGCCCTTGGGTGGAGCCCTGTGTGGACTCGCGCAACCGTTACCCTTCGTGGGTTGAAGTCTCCATCAACGTGGATGTAGGATAGCACCACCTATCCGAACCACGGGAAAAACATCCGTGTCTCCAATAGCGTTTGAATTCTCCAAACCCTTCCCTTTATATTCTTGCAAGTTGCATGCTTTACTTTCCGCTGCCAATATACTCTTTGCATGCTTGCTTGAATTGTGTGATGATTACTTGACTTGTCCTAAAATAGCTAAAATCTGCCAAGAACTAAAATTGGGAAAAGGTTAAGTTTTTATTTGGTCAAGTAGTCTAATCACCCCCCCTCTAGACATACTTTCGATCCTACAAAGCACAAAATGAGCATCATAAAGCATGTGACAAACACATCTAAGTCTAACATACTTTCTATGCATAGGCATCTTAAAGGCAAACAAATTATCATAGCAAGCAAAAACTAGCATATGCAAGGAAGCGGAAAGAAATAATAGCAATCTCAACATAACGAGAGGTAATTTAGTAACATGAAAATTTCTACCACCATATTTTCCTCTCTCGTAATAATTATATGTAGGGTCATAAGCAAATTCAACAAAATAGCTATCACATAAAATATTTTCAACACGATCCACAAGCATGCAAAGTTGACACTCTTTCAAAATAGTGGGATTAACATTAACTAAAGTCATGACCTTTCCAGACCCACTTTCAGTAATATTGCAAACACTATTATCAATCTCATATTCATCATGGGGCTTAAATAAATTTTCAATATCATAAGAAGAATCACCCCAATCATGATCATTGCAACAAGTAGAGGACATAGCAAAACTAGCATCCCCAAGCTTAGGGTTTTGCATATTATTAGCACAATTGATATCAAGAGAGTTTATAGTAAAATCATTGCAATCATGCTTTTTATTCAAAGATATATCATGAATCGCTTCATAAAGTAATTCATCACACTTTTCAGATTCACGAATTTCAAGCAAAACCTCATAAAGATAATCTAGTGCACAAAACTTACTAGCAACTGGTTTATCATAATTAGATCTCTTAAAAAGATTAGCAAGCGGATGAGGATCCATAGATCTTAGGTTCTCTGTTCAGTAATAAATAAACAACTATTCCGACCATACGAGCAAACAAGAAATGGGCAAAAGAGGCAAATAGAGAAGGAGGATAGAGAGAGGGCGAATAAAACGGCAAGGGTGAAGTGGGGGAGAGGAAAAAGAGAGGCAAATGGCAAATAATGTAATGCGAGAGATAGGGATTGTGATGGGTACTTGGTATGTTGACTTTTTGCGTAGACTCCCCGGCAACGGCGCCAGAAATCCTTCTTGCTACCTCTTGAGCTTGCGTTGGTTTTCCCCGAAGAGGAAGGGATGATGCAGCAAAGTAGTGTAAGTATTTCCCTTAGTTTTTGAGAACCAAGGTATCAATCTAGTAGGAGGCCACGCTCAAGTCCCTCGTACCTGCACAAAACGATAGCTACTCACAACCAACGCGATTAGGGGTTGTCAATACCTTCACAGTCACTTACGAGAGTGAGATCTGATAGATATAATATTTTTGGTATAAAGATGCAAAGTAAAAAGTAAAGGCAAAGTAAAAAGCAAAACAAGATTAAAGTGATGGAGATTGATATGATGAGAATAGACACGGGGGCCATAGGTTTCACTAGTGGCTTCTCTCAAGAGCATAAGTATTCTACGGTGGGTGAACAAATTACTGTTGAGCAATTGACAGAATTGAGCATAGTTATGAGAATATCTAGGCATGATCATGTATATAGGCATCATGTCCGTGACAAGTAGACTGAAATGATCCTGCATCTACTACTATTACTCCACTCATCGACCGCTATCCAGCATGCATCTAGAGTATTAAGTTAAAAACAGAGTAATGCTTTAAGTAAGATGACATGATGTAGAGAGATAAATTCATGCAATATGAAATAAACCCCATCTTGTTATCCTCGATGGCAACAATACAATACGTGCCTTGCTGCCCCTTCTGTCATTGGGAAAGGACACCGCAAGATCGAACCCAAAGCTAAGCACTTCTCCCATGGCAAGAACTACCAATCTAGTTGGCCAAACCAAACGGATAATTCGAAGAGACTTGCAAAGATAACCAATCATACATAAAATAATTTAGAGAAGATTCAAATATTATTCATAGATAGACTTGATCATAAACCCACAATTCATCGATCTCAACAAACACACTACAAAAAGAAGATTACATCGAATAGATCTCCACAAGAGAGGGGGAGAACTTTGTATTGAGATCCAAAAAGAGAGAAGAAGCCATCTAGCTACTAACTATGGACCCGAAGGTCTGAGGTAAAGTACTCACACTTCATCGGAGAGGCTATGATGATGTAGAAGCCCTCCATGATGACAGCCCTCTCCGGCGGAGCTCCGGAATAGGCCCCAAGATGGGATCTCGTGGATACAGAAAGTTGCGGCGGTGCAATTAGGTTTTTGGCTCCGTGTCTGATCGTTTGGGGGTACGTATGTATATATAGGAGGAAGAAGTACGTCGGTGGAGCTCCGAGGGGCCCACGAGGCAGGGGCGCGCCCTAGGGGGGGCGCACCCCCCACCCTCGTGACCGCCTCTCTGATGCCTTGGCGTAGGGTCCAAGTCTCCTGGATCACGTTCGGTGATAAAATCACGTTCCCGAAGGTTACATTCCATTTGGACTCCGTTTGATATTCCGTTTCTTCGAAACACTGAAATAGGCAAAAAAACAGCAATTCTGGGTTGGGCCTCCGGTTAATAGGTTAGTCCCAAAAATAATATAAAAGTGGAAAATAAAGCCCAATATAGTCCAAAACAGTAGATAATATAGCATGGAGCAATCAAAAATTATAGATACATTGGAGACGTATCAGGTACCACCAGATCTGTCTGTATGGACCCGACGAGATAAAGACAGCTTTTATCACCCCGTTTGGGTGCTTTTGTTATGTCACAATGCCATTCGGTTTGAAGAATGCCAGAGCCACATTCATGCGGATGATTCAGAAGTGTCTGCTCACTCAGATCAGTCGGAATGTGGAAGAATACATGGATGGCATTGTGGTCAAGTCACATAAAGGTTCTGACCTACTGACTGACCTTGCTGAAACCTTTGCCAACCTCAGAAGGTATGATATCAAGCTCAATCCATCAAAGTGCACGTTTGGAGTTCCAGGCAGAAAGTTACTCGGTTTCCTTGTTTCTGAACGAGGAATCGATGCTAACCCAGAGAAAGTAGGCGCTATAATCCGAATGAAACGCCATGTGCGTGTGCATGTTGTCCAGAAGTTTACTGGTTGCTTGGCCGCCCTAAGTCGATTCATTTCTCGCCTCGGTGAACAGGCGCTACCTCTTTACCAACTGATGAAGAAATCAGATAAGTTCGAGTGGACCCCAGAAGCTGATGCAGCGTTTGCAGAGCTAAAAGCCTTGCTTTCCACCCAGCCGGTGCTTGCTGCTCCAATCAGCAAAGAGCCTCTACTGCTTTATATAGCAGCCACTAGACAAGTTGTCAGTACAGTACTTACGGTCGAGCGGGAAGAAGAAGGAAAAGCTTATAAAGTTCAACGCCCAGTTTATTATATTTCTGAAGTCCAGACCCCGTAAAAGCAGAGATATCCTCATTATCAGAAGCTTGTCTATGGGATTTACATGACCACGAAGAAGGTTGCACACTATTTCTCGGATCACTCTGTTACAGTCGTCAACGACGCCCCATTGTCAGATATTCTGCACAACAGAGATGCAACTGGTCGAGTGGCAAAATGGGCGATTGAACTCCTTCCCTTGGATATCAAGTTTGAGGCAAAGAAAGCTATAAAGTCCCAAGCAATAGAAGATTTCCTCGCCGAATGTATCGAACAGCAACTGCCGACTCAAGTTCACTCTGAGCACCGGACCATGTTCTTTGACGGATCCAAAATGCTGAATGGTTCTGGTGCTGGGGTAGTTCTAGTATCCCCCCGAGGAGACAGGCTTAGATATGTCCTCCAAATTCACTTTGATTCCTCCAACAATGAAGCAGAATATGAAGGACTCCTGTATGGGTTGCGCATGGCCATCTCACTCGGCGTCCGTCGCCTCATGGTCTATGGCAACTCAGATTTGGTAGTTAATCAAGGCCATCTCACTTGGCGTCCGTCGCCTCATGGTCTATGGCAACTCAGATTTGGTAGTTAATCAAGTGATGAAGGAGTGGGACGTCAGAAGCCCAGCCATGACTGGTTACTGCAACACGGTGAGAAAGCTTGAGAAGAAGTTTGAGGGGTTAGAACTCCACCACATACCCCAACTGAAAAATCAAGCAGCCGATGACTTGGCAAAGATAGGTTCCAAGAGAGAAGCCATTCCCAGCAATGTGTTTTTGGAGCATATTCACTCACCGACAGTTCTGCAGGAAATATGCCCTAGAGGCAATAATAAAGTTATTATTTATTTCCTTATATCATGATAAATGTTTATTATTCATGCTAGAATTGTATTAACCAGAAACATAATACATGTGTGAATACATAGACAAACAGAGTGTCACTAGTATGGCTCTACTTGACTAGCTTGTTGATCAAAGATGGTTAAGTTTCCTAACCATAGACATGAGTTGTCATTTGATTAACAGGATCACATTATTAGGAGAATGACGTGATTGACTTGACCCATTCTGTTAGCTTAGCACTTGATCGTTTAGTTTGTTGCTATTGCTTTCTTCATGACTTATACATGTTCCTATGACTATGAGATTATGCAACTCCCGTTTACCGGAGGAACACTTTGTGTGCCACCAAACGTCACAACGTAACTGGGTGATTATAAAGGTGCTCTACAGGTGTCTCCAAAGGTACTTGTTGGGTTGGCGTATTTCAAGATTAGGATTTGTCACTCCGATTGTCCGAGAGGTATCTCTGGGCCCACTCGGTAATGCACATCACTATAAGCCTTGCAAGCATTGAAACTAATGAGTTAGTTGCGGGATGATGTATTATGGAACGAGTAAAGAGACTCGCTGGTAACGAGATTGAACTAGGTATTGAGATACCGACGGTCGAATCTCGGGCAAGTAACATACGGATGACAAAGGGAACAACATATGTTGTTATGCGGTTTGACCGATAAAGATCTTCGTAGAATATGTAGGAGCCAATATGGGCATCCAGGTCCCGCTATTGGTTGTTGACTAGAGAGGTGT
The DNA here is from genome assembly GCF_018294505.1 of Triticum aestivum. Lineage (NCBI taxonomy): Eukaryota > Viridiplantae > Streptophyta > Magnoliopsida > Poales > Poaceae > Triticum > Triticum aestivum. The sequence goes on from NC_057812.1 coordinate 607,637,199, forward strand.
CTCGGTCATGTCTACATAGTTCTCGAACCCGTAGGGTCCGCACGCTTAACGTTCGTTGACGATATAGTATTATATGAGTTATGTATGTTGTTGACCGAATGTTGAGATAACGGACATGACGAGGAACTCCGAAATGGTCCGGAGATAAAGTTTGATATATGGGATAATAGTGTTTGGTCACCGGAAGGGTTCCGGAATTCACCGGAAGGGGTTCCGGATGTTTCCCGAAATGTTTGGGTACGAGAACACTTTATTTGGGCCAAAGGGGAAAGCCCACAAGGTTTTTGGAAAGCGCAAAAGGAAGTTTTGCGGAGTCCAGGGGCCAGACGCCAGGGTCCTTGGCGTCTGGTTCCAGACGCCGGGAACCCTGGCGTCTGGCCCTGGAGTCCGAGAAGGACTCTTGCCTTTCGGGTGAAACCGACTTTGTGGAGGCTTTTACTCCAAGTTTCGACCCCAAGGCTCAACATATAAATAGAGGGGTAGGGCTAGCACCCAAGACAGATCAAGAAACACCAAGACGTGTGCCGGCAACCCCGTCCCCTCTAGTTTATCCTCCGTCATAGTTTTCGTAGTGCTTAGGCGAAGCCCTACGGAGATTGTTCTTAACCAACACCATCACCATGCCGTCGTGCTGCCGGAACTCATCTACTACTTCGCCCCTCTTGCTGGATCGAGAAGGCGAGGACGTCACTGAGACGAATGTGTGCAGAACTTGGAGGTTCCATGCTTTCGGTACTTGGATCGGTCGGATCGTCAAGACGTATGACTACATCAACCGCGTTGATATAACGCTTCTGCGAACGGTCTACGAGGGTACGTAGACAACACTCTCCCCTCTCGTTACTATGCATCACCATGATCCTGTGTGTGCGTAGGAATTTTTTTGAAATTACTACGTTCCCTAACAAGTTCAGGAAGATCCTTTTACTGAAGAGCCCCCGCAACCTAAGAGCGCCACAGATCTGACTGAAGTCGAGGTCCCAGCCGTGGTCGACCTGATCATGGAGGTTTTGGCCATTACTCCCAAATGGACAGTGCCCTACATTGCGTACATCCTCAGGAAAGAATTCCCAGAGGATAAAGAAGAGGCTCGACAGATTGTCCGTCGATCCAAGGCCTTTACTGTGATAAGAGGACAACTGTTAGGAAAGTGTGACTGGAGTCGGTCAGAAATGCATAACACCAGAAGAAGGTCGAATGATCCTCAATGACATCCACTCGGGGACCTGTGGTCATCATGCGTCCTCTCGAGCCATCGTGGATAAAGCATACCGAGCTGGATTCTATTGGCCATGAGCAAATGAAATGGCGAAAGATATAGTCGACAGATGTGAAGGCTGCCAGTTTTATTCCGACATGTCTCACAAGCCAGCGTCAGCCCTGAAGACCATCCCCCTCATCTGGCCCTTTGCTGTTTGGGGACTGGATATGGTTGGACCACTGAGAACTGGCAGGAGTGGCTTCACTCATGTGCTCGTTGCAGTCGACAAGTTTACCAAATGGATCGAAGCTAAACCTATAAAGAACCTTGATGCTAGCACCGCTGTCAGTTTTATTAGAGAATTGACATTCAGATATGGAGTCCCACATAGCATCATCAAAGACAACGGGTCGAACTTCGATTCCGATGAGTTCAGAGCTTTCTGCGCCTCTTAGGGCACTCGAGTCGACTATGCCTCAGTCGCTCACCCGCAGTCAAACGGACAAGCAGAAAGAGCCAATGGCCTAATTCTCGAAGGACTGAAACCCCGACTGATGCGTGATCTCAAACACGCAGCAGGCGCTTGGGTTGATGAACTTCCATCAGTTCTGTGGGGTTTAAGGACAACTCCTAATCGATCAACCGGACGAACTCCTTTCTTCTTAGTCTATGGAGCCAAAGCTGTTCTGCCAAGCGACCTGCTCCACAACGCACCCCGAGTCGAGCTCTTCTCCGAAGAGGAAGCAGAGCAGGCCCGACAAGATTCAGTCGATCTCTTAGAGGAGGAAAGAGAGATGGCCTTGATCCGGTCGACCATTTATCAGCAAGACTTGCGTCAATTCCATGCCAGAAATGTGAGGGGTCGAGCCTTTCAAGAGGGAGACCTGGTTCTTTGAGTGGATCAACAGAAACCACACAAGCTTGCCCCGACTTGGGAGGGCCCCTTCATCATCACCAAAGTTCTCCACAACGGAGCATGTCATCTTTACAGTATTGAGCATCAGAAAGACGAGCCACGGGCTTCGAACGCGGAGCTGCTCCGCCCCTTTTATACTTAAGCACTCATTCGAATAAAATGAAATAAGAAACACCTTTGTAATTTGTTTATCAAAGACAAGAGCTTGTGGTCCTACCATTCGATTGTTGTGTTCTTATTTACTTCTGAAATCCCCCAGTGGGTGGGCTTAGTCGCGAATCCGTTTCGCCTAAGTTCGAAAAAAAATCCTACCGGGTGGAGAGCAATCCTCCCAGTAGGGGGGGGAGGGGGGGCTTAGCTGCAGTCCAGTACTCGCCTAAGTTCTCTCACTAGGGGGCTTAGCTGCAGTCCAGTACTCGCCAAAGTTTGAAAAAATCCTACTGAGTGGAGAGCAATCCTCCCACTCAGGGGCTTAGCTGCAGTCCAATACTCGCCTAAGTTTGAAAAAATCCTACCGAGTGGAGAGCAATCCTCCCACTCGGGGGCTTAGCTGCAGTCCAGTACTCGCCTAAGTTCTCTCACTAGGAGACTTAACTGCAGTCCAGTACTCGCCTAAGTTTGAAAAAATCCTACCGAGTGGAGAGCAATCCTCCCACTCGGAGGCTTAGCTGCAGTCCAGTACTCGCCTAAGTTCTCTCACTAGGAGGCTTAGCTGCAGTCCAGTACTCGCCTAAGTTTGAAAAAATCCTACCGAGTGGAGGGCAATCCTCCCACTCGGGGGCTTAGTTGCAGTCCAGTACTCACCCAAGTTCTCCCACTAGGAGACTTAGCTGCAGTCCAGTACTCGCCTAAGTTTGAAAAAATCTTACCGAGTGGAGAACAGTCCTCCCACTCGGGGGTCTTAGCTGCAGTCCAGTACTCGCCTAAGTCCGAAACATACCCCTATTCGCAAGGACGACGAGGTGCAGGTCGACTGCAACCTTCTCCTTCGGAGCTACAGCACAAGTACAACATACGTTCCATCCCTATCCGCAAGGATGACGAGGTGCAGGTCGACTGCAACCTTCTCCTTCGGAGCTATGGCACAAGTACAACGTACGCTCCACCCCTATCCGCAAGGATGACAAGGTGCAGGTCGACTGCAACCTTCTCCTTCGGAGCTACGACACAAGTACAACGTCCGCTCCATCCCTATCCGCAAGGACGACGAAGCGCAGGTCGACTGGAGCCGCCACCTCAGAGCTGCGTCTCCAGCGCAAAGACTATTCCGAGAAGTGAGCAAAGTCCATTCGAAGGCAAACGCAAGCACATTCGAAGATAAACCAAATTCAGATAAATCCTAAAAGTTCCAAGCAGCATATCAAAAGTACTCGGGCATCAAGCCCGAAGGAGTTCAATGGTTACAGCGATCACTCGGCATTCCGAGGCAAATTTAAAGCAGATTCAAGTTTCATAAGTTTGTTCACTCGGCCAGAGGAGGGCTGGCAGGCTCCACGAATGAGTCCAAGTCGATCCCATCAGCGATCCGAGTGGCGGCAGCAATGAAAGTCTCCATGAAGGACTGGAAGTCATGCTTTATGGTGTTAGCGACTTTGATCACAGCCAGCTTGTCTTCATGAGCCTCCTTGCAATGGACTTGCACCAAGGACAACGCCACGTCAGCACCACACCGGGCGGAGGATTTCTTCCATTCTTGCACTCGGTCAGGAATCTCGTTCAGTCGAGTCATCAGGGATTCCAGGTCATTTTGAAGCGTCTCCCTCGGCCAAAGCGATGAGTCGATTCGGGAGACTACCTCCTTCAGGCGCACGAGGTAGCTTGTGGCACTGACGATACGGGACTCCAGTCGGAGCACATTCATTGCAGTTTCGTCACAGACTGGAGAAGCAATAGGGTCCAGACCCATCTCGACCCTTCCAGTTTCCTCGTCGAAGTCTTGGCAGAATTTTGCAGCCAAAAATTAGTGAATCGACCGAGCAAGATCCGATCGCAAGCATCAACACAGTCGGTTTAGAAGAAATACCTTCCAGCGTGAGATAGAGCTTCTTGGCAAGAGTCCTTAGATAAGCTTCTGTGTCATTCCTCTTGCGGATCGCAGACTCCAACGTTTCATTCAGGACAACCTTGCCCTTCTTCAGACTGGTCACTTCGCGGTTAGCTTCATTAAGACAAGATTTCAGTTTGTTCACCTCCCCTTCCAGCGTTCCGATTGAAGCAAGCTTCTGGTCTGCGAGAGCAGTTTTATCTTGGGCTGCTTTTTGCATGGCGGAGAGGTCCGAGTCCTTCTTCTCCAGAGACAACTTCATTTTCTCTGCAAAAGAAACAATCGAATCAAAGAAGAGATCAAAGAAATATATTGAAAGTCAGTCGACAGTCAGTTACCTTCCGTACCAGCGGCTTCGCCTTGACCTTTCTTCAAATTCTGCTGGGCCAATTCCAAGTCGAGGTTGAGTTGCCTGTGCTTCTCCTCAAGTTCAGCAAACTTAGAAATAAGAGTACAAGATTCCTGCAGAAGGCAAAAGACGGATCAGTCGAAAGATCAAAGGTTGTTTACTTCCGAGTGAATAAAACCTAAAGAAGTTCGCTTAGACCCTAGCTGATTGCACACAGTCGACTGCGATCTCAGGGGCTGCACCCAGCGGCTGCACTTGGCATGCCCCCGCTGACTAAGACTAAACGTGGTGAGAAAGCTTGAGAAGAAGTGAAAAAGAAAGGAAAGTAGAACTCAGACCCCAGTCGACTGCCAGCAGTCGACCGCGGTCTCGGGGACTACACCCAGTGGGTGCACTTAGTGTGCCCCCACCGGTTCAGATCCCACTCGCCCAGACCGAGTGGAAGAACGAAACTACCAAAAACAACAAAACACCCAGCGGGTGCTCTAATTCGACGCAATCAACAGGAGATTGTGTAGAAGAAGATTTTTCGGGTAACATTTCCTCATAGAGCAAAAACAGTCGGAAAGTCTACTCACCTGAACATTGGCCCGAAGAGCAGCACTGGCGTCGTAGGCAGCCTGGCTGTTCTCATGCACCGTCTTCACCTGCTCCATCGTCATGTCAGCCTGTCGGATGGCTTCCGTAGCCGCTTCTGACTGGTTGTCCGGGACGGGATAGCTGGTGAAAAAGTGAGCAGACGACCCAGATGCGGCGGCTTGGAGCTCCGTGGCATGGATTTGGACGACTGAAGGAATCACAGGCGTAGTCGACGGTGTGGGGTGCTCACTCAACAAGGGTTCAGCGAAGGTCACAGAGGCCTTGCCCGTGTCTTCAGGTTGACAGATGGGAGGTGTCGTAGTTGGTTCTTGCCGAGACATCCTACCAGCTGCTACCTTCTTGCTCTTCCTGGGCTTAAGAGCCACATCTTCATCGTCATCTGGAAGATCGATGACGTTGGGTGGAGCTGCAAGGCAGAACATTCAACCCCAAGTGAACCACTAGAACGCAATTGACCAAGGAATCAAGAACAAAATCACAAGAGTTTATACCTGGGTTGGAGGTTACCGCATCTTCCATCTCCTCGTCCCGGTACTGGAGAGAAGAGGTTCCTGATGTAGTAGCACTGCAAAGACCCACATTCAATCGGTTACGTCCGGTTAATCGAGTCGACGAAAAGGACAAGTCAGATGATTACCCGGAGATAGTAGGGATGGTCACTTTGATCCTGAGCAAAGCTTTTGGCAGTTTGGAGGAGGTGGCTTTCGGCGTTGGAGGCGGCACAACTTTGGACTGCTTTGGAGCCTTCTCAGTCGGCGTTGGGGAAGACGTCCTGGGATGCTTCAAAGACTGTCTAATTGGCGCGGCCACCAAGTCCGGAGCGCTCGCCGGGTCGTGAGCGTGTTTGGATCTCCTCTCCCTGCGAGGAGGCGAGTTGACTTCTTCGTCATCAGTCGATTCTTCGCTCTCCTCGTCCTCCTCGGCATCCAAGTGCCCCTCGACGCTCTCACCCCCGCTCGCTTCTTCCTCGACGTCTTGCTCTTGCACTCCATTGGGCATTGAGTACATGTCGATGAGGGCCTGAAAAGACAACGATCAAAGGAAATTCAGTCGACCATAAACAAGATGTCACACGGTGAATCAGAAAGATACTTGATAAAACCGAATTATACCTGCTCCGGCTGGTGCGAGTTGTCGAATGGAATCACCCTCCTAGACCCTCGAGGGTTGTCTTTGTTGCTGGTGATCCCCATCAACCACTTCTCCAAGGTATCCTCGCTGACATCCTCCGGGTGGATCCGAGTGGAATCCTCGAGCCCAGAGTACATCCACATCGGATGATCACGCGCCTGAAGCGGTTGGATGCGTGGACCGAGAAAGACCTCCAGCAGGTCCATCCCGGTCACCCCGTCATGGACGAGTTGGACGACCCACTCGACCAACACCTTGACCTGCGCCTTCTCTTTTGGAACTACCTTCAGGGGGGCGGACTTCTCCACTCGAGCCAAGGAAAAGGGAGGAAGTCCAGTCGACTAACCCGGGGTCGGCTGATCCTTGCAGTAGAACCAAGTCGACTGCCAGCCCCGGACCGAGTCGGGAAGGATCATGGCTGGGAAGGTACTCTTACTCCTCATCTGGATCCCCAGACCCCCGCACATCTGGATCATTTGTGTCCTCTCGGCACTCGGATTGACCTTTTTGATCGACTGGGAGCGGCAGGTGAAGATGTGTTTGAAAAGACCCCAGTGCGGTCGACAGCCCAAGAAATTTTCACACATCGACACGAAAGCAACCAGATAGACTATGGTGTTTGGAGTGAAATGGTGCAGTTGAGCCCCAAAGAAGTTCAAAAAACCCTGAAAGAAAGGATGGGGAGGCAGTGAGAATCCGTGATCTACGTGCGTGGCAAGGAGAACACACTCACCCTCCCTTGGCTGCGGCTCGGTTTCGTTCGACGGGAGCCGTGCCGACTTGTGGGGGATCAGTCCCCCCTCCACCAGGTCGTTGAGGTCGTCCTGGGTGATTGTCGAGCGAATCCAGTCGCCCTGGATCCAGCCCGGCGGTAGGCCGGACCTCGACGAGGATCCGCCCCGGCTAGTCCGCTTGCCCTTCGCCTTCGCAGTCGCCTTCTTCGCGCGCTCCAGCGCCACCATCTTCTCTTTCCCCATGGCGACGGGTCGAGCGAGAGCGAGAGTCCGGCGACGAGAGCGGAAGCGAGCGTGGCGGAGAGATCGGGAGAAGAAGAAGAGAGAATGGGAGCACACGGGACAAATGCCTGGTCCGGGGCCTTTTATAAGGTCGTCCCCCGAGTGACTGACTGGTGGACCCAGACGATCTAAACAAATCCTGCAACAATCGCGCACGCAGTACGTGGCGAAAAAGGTGGCGCGGGGATCGAGGAGACTTGCCTAATCCGTCCCGATAACCTCGGTTCCGTCCGTATGGCGCACTTCCCAAAATTCGAATCCCGCGAAATTAGCGGAGAGCAGAGCAACCTGTCAGACTGAAGACAAACATCCTCTACATTATCATTCGGAATTCTACCGTGAAAATTCACTCGACAAAAACCAAGAATGGACCAAGGCGACTGAGAAAGGAGTCGACGTCGTCACCTCAACTCAGTGTTCCAGAACAAGATATACTCTAGCACAAAGAATGGGTCGGAAGTGTTCCCAACTCCTTCCTCACTCAAACCCTGATCCATTCGGGGGCTAATGATGAAGCTATGTACCTAGGGTAGGGTCATTGATCTGTCCAACATACCCTCCCCAAGGACATCTCTACAAAGAATCAGAAGTAGTCGAAGAGAAACCATCATCCACTCGACCATGAAGATGTGCTCACTCGACCACCTTGAAGACACTCGACCACCAGAAGATAAGAAACCCTCCACTCTGCAACGGTCAGGACTTAAACCATAGCTTTATGGGAATTTACAACACTTTACTGCAGACGTTACCAGTAACGCCCCTCCTTTATGAGCATTGAACCTTGTGTAACGGAGGGGAGCTGGGGTCCTGGCGTACTCTATATAAGCCAGCCCCCTCTTATGGGACAGGGGTTCGCACTTTCTGTAATTCACACATATATATTCAGTCGACCGCCTCCGGGCTCCGAGACGTAGGGCTGTTACTTCCTCTGAGAAGGGCATGAACTCGTAAAACTCGTGTGTACAACTCCTCCATAGCTAGGATCTTGCCTCTACATTCCTACCCCCCCCCCCTATTCTACTGTTAGTCTTAGAACCATGACAGCCCCTGCTGGGCGGCCCTTGTAATAATGATACTTCCTAGCTAGCTCGTTTACTGCTTTTTCCTTTTTGAACTGCTCTCTAAGAGCTGCTATATCAGACTGGGTTGGTTTCGTGGTTTCATTCTAAGCAATGGAACCGGGGAGGTGCTCCATGTTCTTCTAAAAAATGCTTTCAAGTCAAGCTCACCAATCACCGTGATGCCTACATAACATAAAATACGCACAAACAATAATTGCATCCATTGAATTACACGGTGACTCTTTAGAACTAGATGATACCCCGCGTGTTGTCGTGGGAATCGGTTGCGAACTAGCAATATATCTCAATTAATATTTGATTCTATGGAATATAAATATTTTGATAAATAACACGTGGACCAAAGTTAAAAACACATACAACTTATTATATTTATATTTGATTATGTATAGTTATAAAATATTTATTGATATAAATAGAATAAAAATAATATTTTCTAATGCACGGTTACATGTGGTGGTGGGTCTTTTCTCATGCATGGTTGCATGTTGAGGTGTGCATTTATCTCATCCATAATTGTATGGTGATGTGGCATACTTGCATGTTGAGATAAATACATTAGTGATTATGACTCTCTTAGGTATTAACAGATAAATAAAATTATTAAATTAAATACTCTAATTACCAACTTCCCTTTTTGGAGTCATACTCCCTTCTTTCCGGTTTATAAGGTTTATCTCAAAATTTTAGTTTTTTTTTCATTTTATAAGGCTCAATTTGGTTGTTCACCATCACAAGTTCAGATTTCAAGGTGCATTAAATAATTGCATACAAGTATGAAGAGAAAATTGACTAATGCATGTATATTATGCATGCATGCATTGCAATTAATACATTAGTAAACATAAAATTTTGAGGAAAACAAGAGCATTAACTGGGTGCTTTTGTAAATTACAAAAAATATTCCACCACTCATCATCTACCTTGGTTGATGAGATTTTTGAATTGAGCCCTATAAACTGAAAAAGAGTGAGTAGTTAATTACTAACTCGAGTTACTCAACTGCAAAAATGGACAAACCATTGGCTGGTTGACGGGCCCAAGAGCACCGCCCGGTTTCCAACATTTGGCCCACCCGAAGCAGACAACACCACCGACCAAACCCTACAAATCTCCCCACCACCGCCGCCACTCGGTCACACACACACACCTCAGTCCTCGCTCGCCTCTCCACCGAAACCCTAGCCGGGCTCCTCGTGCTCTCCTCCCGCCGTCGCCAGCCATGGACGCGGAGCAGCTCCTAGCGTACATCTACACCTGCCTCCCGGAGCCGCCAGTCTCCGACACCGCTCGTCTCGCCGCCCGCCGTGCCGCCCACTACCACGGCGTCGACCGCATCAGCGGCCTCTCCGACGCGCTCCTCCAGGACATCGTCTCCCGCCTCCCCTTCAAGGACGCCGCGCGCACCGCCGTGCTCGCCACGCGCTGGCGTCGGGTCTGGCTCTCGGCTCCGCTCGTCGTCGTCGACACCCACCTCCTGGACCACTGGCCCCCGACTCGCGCCGACGCGCCGGCCGTCACCGCCGCGGTGTCGCACGCCCTCGCCGCGCATCCCGGGCCCTTCCGCTGCGTCCACCTCGTCTCCAGCCACATGGACGGGTACCCGGCCCAGCTCAAGCGCTGGCTCCGTCTCCTCGCCGCCAAGGGAGTCCAGGAGCTCGTCCTCGTCAACCGCTCCTGCCCGCGCCAGGTGCCTCTCCCCGGCACGCTCTTCCGCATCGCCACCCTCACCCGCCTCTACGTCGGCGTCTGGAAGTTCCCAGACGTATCCTGCCTCGGCGACGCCTCCTTCCCCAACCTTCGCGAGCTTGGCATCTTCAGTGTCGCCATGGAGAACGGGGACATCGAAGCCATCGTCTCCAGGAGCCCTGTTCTGGAGATCCTCAACATTCAAGGGAGCGTGAAGGGGTTGGGTCTCCACCTCATCAGCCAGAGCCTCTGGTGTGTGCAGATCTGCGATTCTGTGATAGAGAACATTGTCGTGGTGGACACGGGACACCCAGCGTCTGGAGCGGCTCATCCTGTACAAGGTCCGGGGATCTCTCAACCCTGCCAGTGTTCTGCGGACCGGGATCAAGATTGGCAATGCCCCCAAGCTGGAAATGTTCGGGTACCTGTAGCCAGGAAAGTACGTGCTTCAGGCCGGAGACACCATCATCATGGTACATGAGCATCACCTACGTACCTAAAATTTCCCATTTGTTCTATGGGCTACAATGTCTGATCTTTCTTTGTTGAATTGGGTGCATTCCATTCTAGCCTGGGATGAAGCCAAGCGCCAGCACTATGTTTACAAGTGTGACTATCCTGAGCCTGAATGTGCGTTTTGGAGTCCACGATGATGCCAATATGGTGGCCACGTTTCTAAAACGCTTTCCCAACGCATCGAGTCTGCATATCAGGGTACTGATCTTCATCACCACCTACTAGCATCATACATCTTTACACTTTTGTTGCTGATACATTGCATAGTCCATAAGTAATTGAACTGTTTAATGGTTTAATCAATTTGCAGTGTGAACAATGTGATGAATCCACTGGGAAGTTCGAACCTAAGTTCTGGGAGGAGGTTGGTCCCATCGTGAGTGTCATGTTGCGCATAGGGGTGATGACTATCCGTGAATTCAGAGGGGAGGAAGGCGAGATGGCTTTCCTCAAGTACTTCTTCACAAACGCGAGGGCGCTGAAGTATGTGGCGATCATCTTCCCCAATCCAAGCTTCTCTTCAATTTCAAAGAACTATGCATGCTCCAAAGCAAACTATCTGACTTCTCTGAATTGGGCCACTCAAGGCTGCGGATTCATGGTGTATGGGAGTACAGATCCTGAAGGAGGCAGACCATGGTGCTTCAAGACCGGAGCAATTTTTTCGCGTGACCCTTTCTCGTGGTGAAGTCGAAAGCTCCAACATATCTCATCGTCCAAAGTTTAATGTATGTGGGAGTGTTTAGTGTTAATCTTTTGCAACATGGTACAAGCTAGGTATCGTTATTGTTCGCGTTTATGATGATGTCGCGGTATTCTTGGTTCTAGCATGATCGGCTTGAAGTGTTGAGTAGCTAGTGCGCAACTGTTGATAAGAAATCAGTGCTCGCTATGCATGTGTTTTGTTCAAGTAGATGAATGTTGCCTTAGCATCTGCTGGGTTTATCTTGGTGGTGATGGATGCCTGATAAGGCAAAGTAAGAGATGAATGGTGCAAACTAACCTCATTGCCTGATAGCTGATAGTGATGGTTGCCTGATAATCTCGCTGGCTTATGCACTGGGGATGAACTAATGCATGCATGTGGTTGTCTACTGGTTGATAGCAGTGTTACGATTATGCAGATCGACCGCATGCGTGCAGGGTATGCCAGATAGATCATCTCCATGCGTATATACGCCAAAAAGCTATTTTTATTTTCACCCCGATGGTGACCCTTTTTTGATAAAGGTGCTTTTTATTGACTCAAAATGAGTGCACATCCCACCTCTGCATAGATAAGATGTACACAATCAACACTAATGTACACACACATAAACACACCGCCGAAATCAAAGTTATGTAAGACCAAAACTATGCAGATGCAAGTAAAATGGGAAAAAAAATATGAAGCGATCAAAACAGCCCACGACAACGATCACATCTGCACCAACCATCTTTTTACAACATAGGTCTATACAACGAAAATGTTCTTCAACAACAACGTCTTCATGAAGGGAACAACACTCAAGCGCCACCATCATCGCATCCAATCACCAAATGCCGAAATCTAGTTTTTCACACAGAAGAACAAGTCCAAGCATATCCGAGCGATGCATCAACAAGGTAACGATGCAAAAGTAATGCCAGATAAAACCAACTCAGTTCTTACCTAGGGTTTTCACCTTGAAGATTCAGACTGGGTACTCGAGAATCACCATCCAATTTACGTCAATCAAGTCTTATCAGCCACCACTTTATGTGATCCCAACAGCTACATGCGTTGGACTAGAAATCACAATGTTGTCGTTGCACAACCATACCCTCTGTGTCAAGCCGCCGTCCATAGATTGTGTCTCACCGTCATAGGCGAACTGGCCAGAGTGAGAGCCACCAGAATCCACAAAGGAGCCTTTTGGTTGCATCCGCAACCATGCAGTACAAGCCGCTAGCAGCAACCACCTGTTCCGGAGCGAGGAACCCTCATGAAGACTTTCCAGTGTCCACTGTGACCTGCATATTCAGGGTCAGCCGGTGCCGCCACATAGTTACAACTCCAACCCTGACAAGCAGCCTGTAACGCCCTCGATGCGGCTATATCTCTCACGTGTCGAAGCACGACTTAGAGGCATAACCGCATTGAAAGCAATGTCGCAAGTGATGTAATCTTCACAACAACCCATGTAATATAATAAAGGGAAAAGGATACATAGTTGGCTTACACTCGCCACGTCAAACAAATATCATAAATAGCATTACATTCATCCAAATACACTCAAGGTCCGACTACGGAACCAAAATGAAGATAAACCCCAAATGCAACATAGTCCCCGATCGCCCCAACTGGGCACCACTACTGATCATCTGGGAAAGACATGTAGTAACGACGAGAGTCTTCATCGAACTCCCACTTGAGCTCGGTCATATCATCTGGAGCGGTATCATCGGTCCCTGCATCTGGTTTTGGAAGTAATCTGTGAGTCACGGGGACTCAGCAATCTCACACCCTCGCGATCAAGACTATTTAAGCTTATAGGTAAGGCAAAGATATGAGGTGGAGCTGCAGCAAGCGACTCGCATATATGGTGGCTAACATACGTAAATGAGAGCAAGAAGAGAAGGCAAAAGCACGGTCGAACAACTATGATCAAGAAGTGATCCTAGAACAACCTACGTCAATCATTAATCCAACACCGTGTTCACTTCCCGGACTCCGCCGAGAAGAGACCATCACGGTTACACACGCGATTGGTGCATTTTAATTAAGTTAAGTTTCAGGTTATCTACAACCGGACATTAACAAATTCCCATCTTCCCATAACTGCGGGCACGACTTTCGAAAGTTCAAATCCCTGCAGGGGAGTCCCAACTTAGCCCATCACAAGCTCTCACGGTCAATGAAGGATGTTCCTTCTCCCAAGACAATTCGATCAGACTCGGCATCCCGGTTACAAGACATCTCGACAATGGTACAACAAGTCCAGCAACACCGCCCGAATGTGCCGACAAATCCCGATAGGAACTGCACATATCTCGTTCTCAGGGCACACTCAGATGAGACTAGCTACGAGTAAAACCAACCCTCAAGTTTCCCCGAGGTGGCCCCGCAGGCAGCTTAGTTTGCACCAACACTCAGAGGAGCACTGGCCCGGGGGGTTTAAATAAAGATGACCCTTGGGCTCCGGAAACCCAAGGGAAAAAGAGGCTAGGTGGCGAATGGTAAAACCAAGGTTGGGCATTGTTGGAGGAGTTTTATTCAAGGCGAACTGTCAAGGGGTTCCCATTATAACCCAACCGTGCAAGGAACGCAAAATCCGGGAACATAACACCGATATGACGGAAACTAGGGCAGCAAGAGTGGAACAAAACACCAGGCATAAGGCCGAGCCTTCCACCGTTTACCAAGTATGTCGTGGTTTTGTCACGACAGATGTCCTAGAGAAAGGACTTAGTCGTGGAGCCATCACGACGGGTTAGCTTGAAGGGGTTAAAGCGGACACAGGGACGCAAGAGAGTTTATACTAGTTCGGCCCCTTCGATGAAGGTAAAAGCCTACGTCTAGTTGTGATGGAATTGATGGGGTTTCGATGACTAGGGAGCAAACAAGCTTCGCCTATGTCTCGAGTTGTTGTCTGTTGTCCTTGAACCGCCATCGGGTCGTCCCCTTATATACACGGGTGACTCCCGTCGGTTCACAGAGTCCCGACACCGGTCGATATTCGTATCCGGGTTAGTCTCTCCTTATTCCTAACTTACAATACAAGTTTATATACAAATTCCGGTTTACAGCTACCAGTCTTGAACCGGCTACGGGCCTTAGGCCCTCATCTGCCTTCTTGGGCTTTATCACTTTTGGAGCTACTAATGAAGTTGACCCGGCCCAGATAGGCTGGTTTACGCCCAGCAGTAATATCCCCAACATTAGGCCCCAGATTGATTTGAACGGGTTCATGTCAATCCTTTAACAAAAACTTCATCTTCAACGTCTTCTCTTAAGTTGGTAAACCGCCATGATGTCATCTTCTCTGATTACTGCAAACTGGAGTGACTTCATCTGTCATAATGAAGCTATCCATTACGCTTCTTTGTTTAATAGATCGGCGGAAATCGAGGCGACAGCTCCGTTTCGTGGCCCCTTGATTGTCGCGCCTGACTCATGTTCTTTCGCCTTATAAATAGGACCGAAGGGTCATTTCTTTTCTCCTTCCGTTCCTTCTTCATCTTCCTCGCGTCGCCGGCCTCGGAGCTCCGCCGCCGCCGTCGACCTCTGCCTCATCTTTGGCCGCTGCATCAACCTGAACGCACCAGAGCATCGCGTCAACCTTCCGCATCTTCCTCAGCTTCGGTAAATCTTCTATCCTTTCCCCCGCAGATCTGACCTAGGGTTTCGCAGTTCTTCAGTGTTCATCTTCTACGTCTTGCTCATGCGATAGGTCTTTAGCTGAATCCGCAAATCTTCACTCTGTGCAATGGTAGTTGTTTGACCTTCGCCTTCACTTATGCATCTCAAAACCATAGATCTATATGAACGTTTTGCTCATTGGTTCGGTACTGCTCCTTTGAACCTCTAAGTATTTATATCTTTTCTGAATTTGCTTCAGATCCAATGCCATAAGGAAATCTTGTGAAACCTGTTTCTGCGTACTTGTCCATCCGCAATGCCTAGATCAGGCGGTTTAACCTTATAGAAAAATTTTCCAAACCAGTATATGCCATTAGTCCCCTTATTGAACCGCCAGATGCTTCCATTCTTGCTGATTCTCCTAGCCCCCAAGGGTCGGTTTGTAATATTCTTTCAAACCGGGACTTACCAATATAAATCTTGATGCTTTGAAATTCGCTGATGTAGCCCCCAAGGGCCGGTTCAACTTAACGTAGTTAAACCGGTACTTCAAGTAATTGAAATTGCCGCATCAGAATATATACGAGCAAATAGCCATTAGCCCCCAAGTGCCAAGTTGAATACTTGTATTGATCTTGGGACTTTGTAAGCAATTGAAAGATGAAGATCGAATATGCATTAGCCCCCAAGTACTAAGTGCATAACTTGTTATGTGATTGGTACTTGAATCCTTATACCGAGTTGTTGAAGCATATATCTATATGCATGCAGGCGGAGCTGAAGACGAAAGAAAACCAAGTCATCGATCTCCAAGAAAACCTGAAAACCCAACAGGCTAAAACCTCCAAAGCAAAAGAGGAATTGGCCAGCGCTTTAAGCGCCATGGAACAGCTTAAGGAGAGCTTCAAGAAGAAGCGGACGGATTGGGCCACTGAAAAGTCCGCTTTGATCAAACGAGCAGAGGATGCCGAGGCTGCACTAAAACCAGTGGCGGATGAACTGACCAGCATAAAGCGGCACGTGCATGCCATGACTACTGCTATCTTTGGTAAGCCACTTTGCCTTATGAATTGGCTCTGCCTCCTTACAGAGTCACCGGTTTATTAACCCTTTATGGTATTTCAGGGACACGCATTGGTCACTTGGGGTCAGATGTGCGGAAGAAATTGAAAGCCGCCTATACATTGGTTGAACAATTGTATACTGGTGCCCAACGGATCATCTGTACCGCATCTCATAACAAACCGGCGCCCACTTTGATTCAAGATACTCTGATGAAACTGTCGGTGCTTCCTGCCCGGGTTGAAGAGCTGAAGAAATCTGCTGCTCGAACCGATGCAATCAATGCCTTAATCCAGGCAAAAGCCTGGGTGCTGAATTTTGATCCTATTGAAGCGGCTCAGGGCTATCCCAGCTTGAAGGAAGACGGGTCAGAATTTGGTGAAGCGGATCTGCGAGCAATAAACCGGGAGGTACGTCCGCTAGCTTGTCAATTGGCTGAGGAAGCAGACTTGTCTCATTATCAAGCCCAATATGACAGCCAGAACAAGCGAATAGCCGCACCAATCCATGAATCGGAAAATCTGATCCCTCCAATCTGTAAGCATACTTACGATCCCGATATTGACCCGTCATTGCTGATCCATGATGAAGTTGTTTTTCAAGCATTAATGGGAATCGACTGGACAACTGTGGATTTCCAGCCACTGGGTAGAGAAACGGAGGCTGAAGCGGCGCAGGATGACCCACAACCATCAGGCCAGGCTGGTGACCAAGCTTGAACCGGAAGCCAGTTTGAAAACTGCCTCTCCTTTGCGAAAAACAGTTATATTATTATGGGCACCATGTTGCCTTGTAATAGGCTAGCTGATACCTTTGTTGTTGATATGCCTTCGTGCCTAATTTGTTCTTCCTGTGGTAATGAACCTTCCAAAACACTTTCTGAAATGAAAAATTCGTCAAGTGCCACCGCGGTTGTACCGTCAGGCGGAATATGATGTCTTCATATATGAAATCAAAACATCCAAATTTGAAGTATATGATCAAATTTTTGAGATACATACTACCGGCCATCGTTGAGCGTGAAGTTGGCTTGGCCAATCTTGAAGCGGAGTTTTGCAAACCCACACTGTTGGAGGAGATAACAGCTCCTGTATATATATGACGCTGGTTTTACCATGTAAACCATGCCGGATTATAATAAACACCGTGTTACTCCATAGGAGGATGTTAACAACAAGGATCAAACCGGGCAAATAGCCCCTAGATTGACGTGAACTGTGTTCCGTCAATTGATTGGTTAAAAAACTTTGTCGGTTTAAAAAAATGCAAAAAAAAGCAAAAAAAACCTTCAAAGAAAAGTGTGAAGCAAAAGCAATGACAAAACCGTTTGCCAAAAAAGGTTTATTTAAGCTGATCAAATGGTGTTACCATGGCCAAAACACGACCAAGCTCCCGTTAGGTGTAACTATGGTTCTAGTCAGCCAGGTCCCCAAATGAAACCGTGGCATTTATGCCGACCAAATGGCATGGTCATGGTTCGGGTTCGACCAAGCCCCCAAGTGATTATGTGGCCTTAGGCCGATCAAGAGGCATGACTGGTTCAGACATGACCAAGTCCCCAAGTGATCTGGTGGCTCTCGCCTATCAAGAGGCATGGTATTGGTTCGGATACGACCAATCCTCCAAGTGATATAACACGATGATTTTAGCAAAGCGGACTCAAGGGGTAAACCGGAAGCCGCTTTAGAATAACTCCGTGTAACCACACATGATGTAAAAGAACAGATACCCCACTTTTAGCTGAGGTTCCGGTTTATTATAGTTAATATATACATCGTTGTAATATGTACATAAGTAGAACCAATGGCTCAGATATAATAAGGCCGAAGATGAGCTATGTTCCACGGCCTGTTGATCTCCTCCTCCGATGTACGTGAGTCCTTATGTTCTCGAATATCGATCAGATAGTATGACCCGTTGTGCAGATTCTTGCTGACCACGAAAGGCCCCTCCCAAGGTGGGGATAACTTATGCATATCAGTCTGATCTTGGATGAGCCGAAGCACCAAATTTCCCTCCTGAAAGGTTCTGGTTCTGACCCGGCGACTGTGATAACGACGAAGATCTTGCTGGTAAATCGCCGATCGGGCGGCTGCGATATCACGCTCTTCATCCAACCGGTCCAAAGCATCTTGCCGTGTTGTCTCGTTGTCCGCTTCAATATAAGTTGTTACATGAGGTGAGTCATGACGAATATCACTGGGGAGAACCGCCTCCGCTCCATAAACCATGAAGAACGGTGTGTATCCTGTTGATCTATTAGGCGTTGTATTGATGCTCCATAACACAGATGGTAATTCTTCTACCCAACAGCCCGGCGTTCTCTGCAAAGGAACCATGAGCCGGGGCTTGATGCCTCTCAAGATCTCTTGATTAGCTCTTTCTGCTTGACCATTGGACTGTGGATGTGCCACTGATGAAACGTCGAGCCGGATGTGCTCCTGTTCGCAGAACTCCTTCATAGCACCTTTGGAAAAATTGGTACTATTATCTGTGATGATACTGTGTGGAAAGCCAAACCGGAAAATCACTTTTTTAATAAATTGAACTGTCGTGG
This sequence comes from Triticum aestivum, assembly GCF_018294505.1. NCBI lineage: Eukaryota > Viridiplantae > Streptophyta > Magnoliopsida > Poales > Poaceae > Triticum > Triticum aestivum. The sequence continues at coordinate 607,655,683 of NC_057812.1, forward strand.
CCGCATCACACTTGCTGACAGGTTCTGCCTCCACCCACTTTGTAAACTTGTCAACCGCCACCAGGAGATGGGTCTTCTTATCTTTGGACCTTTTAAAAGGCCCAACCATATCCAGCCCCCAAGTTGCAAACGGCCAAGTAATTGGAATCATTCTCAATTCTTGAGCCGGTAGATGAGCACGTCTTGAAAACCTTTAGCAACCATCACATCGTCTGACCAGATCCTCCGCATCAGCATGAGCAGTTAACCAATAGAAGCCATGGCGAAACGCTTTAGCCACCAGAGACTTTGAACCGGCGTGGTGACCACAATCTCCTTCGTGGATCTCACGCAAAATTTCACGGCCTTCTTCAGGGGACACGCAGCGTTGAAAAGCTCCTGATACACTGCAATGATGCAACTCGCCGTTGATAATAGCCATGGACTTGGATCGCCGGATTATCTGCCGGGCCAGAATCTCATCCTCTGGCAACTCACCCCGGTTCTTGTACGCCAGGTAAGGAAGCGTCCAATCCGGAATAACATGAAGAGATGCCACCAATTGAGCCTTCGGATCAGGAATAGCCAAATCCTCTTCACCAGGGATCTTGACCGATGGGTTGTGCAGCACATCCAGAAAAACATTGGGCGGGACCGGTTTGCGCAGAGAGCCCAGCCGGCTTAAAGCGTCCGCCGCTTCATTTTTCCGCCGGTCCACGTGGCCCACCTGATAGCCTCTGAAATAACCTGCAACAATATCCACCTCACGACGATATGCTGCCATGAGTGGGTCCTTGGAGTCCCAAGTGCCAGACACCTGCTGAGCCACAAGGTCCGAGTCACCGAAGCACTTAACTCGACTTAGATTCATCTCCTTAGCCACCCGGAGACCATGGAGCAAGGCTTCATACTCAGCTGCATTGTTAGTGCAAGGGAACATTAAGCGGAGAACATAACAAAACTTATCACCTTGTGGGGAAGTTAATACGACTCCATCCCCTGAGCCTTCCAATTGCCTGGATCCATCAAAATGGATGGTCCAATACGTATGATCCGGCTTTTCTTCAGGTGCTTGCATTTCCATCCAATCATTGATGAAATCAACAAGTGCTTGATACTTAACCGCTGTCCGAGGCACGTACTTCAAACCGTACGGCCCCAGCTCTATAGCCCACTTTGCAATCCGGCCAGTTGCTTCCCGGTTCTGGATGATATCTCCCAAAGGAGCAGAACTGACCATTGTAATTGGATGCCCTTGGAAGTATTGTTTAAGCTTCCGGCTTGCCATAAAAACTCCATACACCGGCTTCTGCCAATGTGGATACCTTTGCTTGGACTCAATGAGCACCTCGCTGATATAATAGACCGGACGTTGAACCGGATGCTCCTTACCTGCCTCCTTTCGCTCTACCACAATAGCCATGCTGACCGCCCGAGCATTACCAGCAACATATAGCAGCAACGGCTCCTTATCAATGGAGCAGCGAGCACAGGCGGATTGGCCAATTGCCGTTTTAAGTCCTCAAACGCTTCATCAGCAGCAGAACTCCAGACAAACTGATCCATCTTCTTCAACATCTGATACAAAGGGATTGCCTTCTCACTGAGGCGACTGATAAACCGGCTTAACACAGCAATCCGGCCTGCCAGGCGCTGAACATCATTGATACACTTCGGTTTGGCGAGGGAGGTGATTGTTGTGATCTTCTCTGGATTAGCCTCAATTCCCCTATTGGACACCAAAAAGCCTAATAACTTGCCCGCCGGTACACCAAAGACACACTTATCCGGATTAAGCATCATCTTGTATGTTCTCAGGTTATCAAAGGTTTCCTTCAAATCATCAATCAGAGTCTCCTTCTCCCTAGACTTAACCACGATATCATCCATGTAAGCATGTACATTACGACCAATCTGCTTGTGAAGACAATTTTGTACACACCGTTGGTAAGTTGCTTGGGCACTCTTGAGCCCGAAGGGCATAGACACATAGCAGAAGGCTCCAAAGGGAGTTATAAATGTCGTCTTCTCCTGGTCCTTAACTGCCATTTTAATCTGATGATAGCCAGAATACGCATCCAAAAAACTTAAACGCTCACAGCCCGCCGTAGCATCAATAATTTGATCAATACGGGGGAGGGCAAAAGGATCTGCTACACAAGCCTTATTAAGATCTGTGTAATCCACACACATGCGCCAAGTGCCCTTTTTCTTGAGGACCAGCACCAGATTGGCAAGCCACTCAGGGTGAAAAACTTCAACAATAAAGCCAGCTGCTAAGAGCCTGGCTACCTCTTCTCCAATTGCCTTGCGTCTTTCTTCGTTAAACCGGCGGAGGAACTGTTTCACCGGTTTATACTTAGGATCCACATTAAGTGTGTGCTCAGCGAGTTGCCTCGGTACACCTGGCATGTCAGAGGGTTTCCATGCAAAAATGTCCCGATTCTCACGGATGAACTCGATGAGCGCGCTTTCCTATTTCGGATCCAAGTTGGCACTGATGTTGAACTGCTTGGACGAATCACCAGGTACGAAGTCAACAAGCTTAGTTTCTGCTGCCGATTTGAACTTCAGGGCCGGATCATGCTCCGTAGTTGGCTTCTTCAACGGAGTCATGTCCGCCGGGTCAACATTGTCTTTATAATACTTCAACTCCTCGGTGGCACAAACCGACTCTGCATAAGCCGCATCTCCTTCCTCGCATTCCAAAGTGATTTTGCGGCTTCCGTGAACTATTATTGTCCCCTTATGACCCGGCATTTTGAGCTGCAAATACACATAACAGGGTCGAGCCATAAACTTGGCGTAGGCCGGTTGCCCAAACAGGGCATGATATGGACTTTGGATTTTCACCACTTCAAACGTTAAATTCTCCGACCTGGAATCATGATCATCCCCAAAGGCCACTTCCAGAGCTATCTTACCAACGGGATATGCTGATCTGCCAGGCACTACACCATGGAATACTGTATTAGACAGTTTGAGATTCTTATCTGTTAGTCCCATACGATGGAAGGTCTCATAGTACTGGATGTTAATGCTGCTCCCTCCATCCATGAGCACCTTGGTGAACTTATAACCTCCCACCTGAGGCGCCACCACCAGAGCCAACTGACCCAGATTATCGACCTGGGGTGGGTGATCCTATCTGCTCCATATGATTGGTTGTTCAGACCAACGCAGATAACGGGGTATGGCCGGTTCAACAGAGTTGACTGCCCACCTCTAAACCTTCCGGTCTCGCTTGTCCAAGCTAGTGGTGAAGACATGGTACTGCCCACTACTCAACTGCTTTGGGTTGCTCTGGTAACCTGACTGTTGCTGATGTTGGTTGTAACCACCCTGGTTGTTCTGACTATTTTGACCATTATGTCCGTCCGGATTGCCATTGAATCCTGAACCGGAACTTCCTCCACCGTAACCCGGCCCAGATCCTGAACCACAGCCGGATTCGGGATCATACCGGAAATTATTATAATTCTTGAACTCCTGCATAATAAACCAATCCTTCCAAAGGTGGTTTGCTGGCGCCTCCTTCGTCCCATGTCTTGGACAGGGCTGGCTTAGCAGATAGTTTAGGCGGTTTGGGTTAGGGTTGGGTGCTCCATTACGATTTTTTGGTCTACCCTTGCATCGCTGGCCATCGTCCTGTGCGTTGGTATTAGCCACAAAGTCCATGTTACCATCTGCTTTACGCTTGCCTCCACCACCATTGCCTGCCCAGTGATGCTGCTGACCTTTGGAGCTTCTGTTCTTCTTCCCTTTCCCTGTCTTGTCATCATCAGATTTGGGATCCTTGGTACTATCAGAATCATCATATTTCACCAAAGAGGCCATGAGAGTCCCCATGTTAGTGCAATGACGCTTCGTCCGTCCCAATTTCAGCTTCAGGGGCCCAAACCGCAGTTGCCTTCTAGGGTTAATACTGCGGTGTCAGCGTTGATGCGGTCTGAGGAATGCAACACTTGTGAAACCCGGTGCACCCAATGAGTCGTTGATTCTCCTTCTTCCTGGACACATGCATCTAAGTCCACTATCGACATAGGCTGTTTACAGGTATCCCTGAAATTGCTGATAAACCGGGCTCGTAATTGGGGCCATGAACTGATAGAATTAGCCGGCAAGCTTTTTAACCAAGTACGGCCGTTCCTTCAAGCATCATGGTGAAGTATTTCGCACACGCCGCGTCATCCACATCAAGCATCTCCATGGCCATCTCATAGCTCTCCACCCATGTCTCTAGAGGTTGATCCGCCGTGTAATTTGGTACCTTGCGCGGGCCTTTGAAATCCTTGGGCAGGCGTACGTTGCGTAAAGCGGGGATAAGGCAAGGCACCCCCAAAGAACTAGAAGTAACACCAGGTTCAGTCGAGGTGGTTGGACGAACCGGCGTGAGCTGCCGAGCCTGATGCTGTGTGGCTAACTCGGCCTCCCTGCGCGTGCGGGCCCGGTCCACCACTCCCTGAGCGTTATCAGCACCACCCGCCGGGTTGTTGTCACGGGGTGCCCCACGTCGTTCATTACTCGACACTGCTGGTTCATCCATATGTCTGCTATAGCTCCGGCTTGGACGGGGGGTCGAGTGGATCTGGTCGTGGCTGTACGAGTACGCTTCCTATTGGGCCAAAGCTGTCCTCAGAAGTTCCTTGACCTGTCGTGTCTCTACTGCCTGCGGCGAGTTACCTTCAATTGGAATGGCCTCCAGCCGTGCAGCAGTGGCAACAAGATTGTCCATTGGGTTGGAGTAGTGACCCGGAGGTGTTAAGGCAGCCTGAGGTATAACGGTGTTTTGATGAGGCGGGTCCATCTGACGAGGCTGAACCGGTGCACCGGCTGTAGGGGCTTCTGCCCGGTTTCCCTCCAGCGGATTGCCGGCTCTTGGTCTTGGAGTGTTGAAAAGGTCTCTGGCCTCAAAAACCGGAGGTAAGCGGGATCGGTGCTTCCTCCTCATGACTTCATGCGACGCGCTCTGGTCCAACATAAGCCTGTAGGCCTGTGCGTCTAAAGCGGCCCGCTCTGTGGCCATCCTGGTGTCCTCAGCCGCCAGATCCGCCTTGGCCTGGGTGATTTGTTCCATTACCTTTGCAATCTCCGCGTTGTGAACGTCCTGATCCGGCGGATTGACCTCCGCCATAAGCACAACCAACGCATCAAATAGTTCTGATAGAACCTGAGCCGGCGGGCGCACAGGGCCTCCTGCCCCGGCAGCCGTTGCCGCTGCTGAACCGGAGGTCGTTGCCGCAGCGGTCGAAGAATGAAGCGCTGCTTGTGTGCCAGTCATGAATATTCCAACCCGGTTGGGCAGATCAGAGGGGTCCGGAATACTATCGCCATCGGAACAGCCCCAAATCCGGCCGTCTTGAAGCTGATAAAGAGATTCGGTTTCTCCGGTCGATGACTCGTCATCGGAACAAACGACAGCATCGCCGCGAGATTCTGATCCATCCTCATAACTTCCTCCATGGATGACTCCCATGAAGGCACGCTTCATGGCCGGTTTAACCCGGGCGGATCGCGCACGCTGAGCCGTCTCGACGAGGTCGGTGCAGATGTCCGGCTCAGGGCCCGGTTCATCGATCTTGCCAATGAAAACGTGAATGCTACCAAAGGGGACCCGATATCCGTACTCAATTGAGCCGGCCTCGGGGCCCCAGCCTGTGTCGTCGATGTAGAGCTTGCCGCGACGACTCTTAGTCATCCGGCCTACAGCGTAGCCCTCGAGTCCTTCAAAGCGGCCCTCCAAGAACCGGAAACCATCGTGCGATAGCCCCACGGTGGGCGCCAACTGTCGTGGTTTTGTCACGGCAGATGTCCTAGAGAAAGGACTTAGTCATGGAGCCATCGCGACGGGTTAGCTTGAAGGGGTTAAAGCGGACACAGGGACGCAAGAGAGTTTATACTAGTTCAGCCCCTTCGATGAAGGTAAAAGCCTACGTCTAGTTGTGATGGAATTGATGGGGTTTCGATGACTAGGGAGCAAACAAGCTTCGCCTATGTCTCGAGTTGTTGTATGTTGTCCTTGAACCACCGCCGGGTCGTCCCCTTATATACACGGGTGACTCCCGTCGGTTCACAGAGTCCCGACACCGGTCGATATTCGTATCCGGGTTGGTCTCTCCTTATTCCTAACTTACAATACAAGTTTATATACAAATTCCGGTTTACAGCTACCAGTCTTGAACCGGCTACGGGCCTTAGGCCCTCATCTGCCTTCTTGGGCTTTATCACTTTTGGAGCTACTGATGAAGTTGACCTGGCCCAGATAGGCCGGTTTACGCCCAGCAGTAATATCCCCAACAAAGTATATAGGTGCATTAAGATAAAAAAAGATAATATGATGATATCCCAACAATAAACAAGTTCCAATAAGGAACGATCTCCAATCTTCACATGCAGCTAGCAACGCTATAAGAGGGGCTGAGCAAAGCGGTAACATAGCCAAACAACGGTTTGCTAGGACAAGGTGGGTTAGAGGTTTGACATGGCAATATAGGAGGCATGATAAGCAAGTGGTAGGTATTGTAGCACAGGCATAGCAAAAGAGCGAGCATCTAGCAAGCAAAGATAGAAGTGATTTCGAGGGTATGGTCATCTTGCCTGCAAAGTTCTCAGAGTTGTCTTGATCCTTGTAAGCGTACTCAACGGGCTCCTCGTTCACGTACTCGTCTCCTGGCTCTGCCCAAGCAAGAACAACAAGCAAAAGGAACACAATCAACCACGTGCAATGCACAAACAACATGATGCAAATATGGTATGATATGCGGGATGCAACATGTGATGCATATGCATGAGTTGGAAAGGAATGATTGAACCTGGCCTCAACTTGAAAACCCAAGAGTGCCACTAGAAATATGAGTTAATTTCGGTCGAAATCGGTATAAAGATCACCGGAATCGGATGCACGGTTTGGAAATGACAAGCAAAACAAATATGGCACCGGTCTGCGATAATCAGCACGAGACCATCTAAAAGCATCAAGATAAATAAGCTACTGCACTCAAACATGACAACAAAATACATGGGAGGGATCCACTCATGATGCTTGACAAAATATGAACACTGAGCTACGGCTAATTCACTCAAAAGCAGGTTCAAACAAGCATGGCAAAAGTGCAAAAGATAACAGGTTTCAGACTTAGTGAAATTAACAGCATGTTAGGAATTTATCATCAGGAAGCAATGTTTAGAGCATGATAACTATATAATACAGGAACATATCATGGAAACTCAAGGCATGGCATGAAGCTACTCAAAGCATACAACAAAAGTCCCTTAGTGACCATGAGCTAAAAGGGATCAGAAAATACAATTGCAACCATGTGAACATAGCAAAAACATAAACAAATTCAGACTTGATGAAAAACTGGAGCATGCAAAACAGACATCAAGTAGGCATGTTTACGAGCTCGATGCACTCACTAAAAGGCATTGCATGACAAACTAAGCATACACCCAGCAAATAGACATGGCATCGAAGCTAGACATGGCAAGAACAACATCATAGAATGCACAGATCAACTACAACAAGCTCGGCAAAATTGTTAAACATGTTAACAATCTGCCAGGAATATTTTATAGCAAAAGTAGAGCTTGATTGACTCAAGCTAGGGTGCTCCATAATTGCAAACAAAGACATGGATGGATAGAGCACAACATTATCTACAAAACATCCTTACTGATCATGCTCAAAAGAGGCACGAATCACTAGGAAACAACATGAACATATGGCATAAAAATAATGACAGGGCAAGGACTTAGTGAAATTCTAAGTCCCTGAAATCAGCATCATTGAGTAAACTACTTTGCATTCTTGTGCTAGTCACCACAAAGATCACACAAATACATGGCATACACACCTGTAAAGATGGCATGGCATTCTTCAAAACACATGTAGAGCTCGGGATCATAGCATGCACACATTAATCATGGCAAAAATGACAAAAGTGCATTTGTTGAAACAGATTTGAAACTATCATCACATAGCCCTCTTCCAACAGCATTTCAGGCATCAAGATGAGCTCAAATGAAAATGATGCAATGAGATGAAATGGTGTACTCTTCTAGACGGACATTTGATATGCTACACGCATGAATCGGAGCTACGATGAGAAAGTTATGGCATGTCAAAGTATGCAAAAAAAAAATAGGGTTAGGGACAAAAAAGTCAACCGAGATGGGATCTAGATCTCAGATCCAGATCGCATGGATTTCGAGGCGGCGGCGCTCTCGCCGGAATTGACGACGGCGGCGGCGGCCCGTGGAGCTTGGGCGCGGGAAAGCCGGGGTCTCGTGGGACGGTGCCGGCGCTCGGCGTTGGCGGCGTCGGGCGTCTCCGGGCAGAGCGGGCGGCGCGGCGATGGGCTCTGGCCCGAGAAGCGAACGGTGGCGAGGTCGGCGGCCACCAGCGACGAGGCAAGGCAGGGCGGCGCTGGCGGACTCGGGCGGCGCACGGAGGAGAGGAGCGGCGCGGGGCGCAGTGGAGGAGCGGCCCGGGAGGCGGTGGAGGAGGGCCGGCCGCGGGCTTCCACGGGCCGCGGCGGCGGCGGGCGCCGGGGTGCCACGTGGCACACTGTGGCTGGCTGGGCGTGGCGGGTGGACGCGTCCGGTTACGGCCGGACGTGTCCGATGGTGGCGGATCTGAATTTTTAGGGTTAGGGGGGAGAGGAGATCCGGGATTTTCGAGGGGAGACCTATTTATAGAGGTAGAGGAAGCTAGGAAGCTCCAAATGAGGTGCGGTTTGTGGCCACGCGATCGTGATCGAACGGCCTAGGTGATGGAGGAGGTTTTGGTGGGTTTTGGGCCACTTTGGAGGGGTGTCGGGCTGCAACACACACGAGGCCTTCTCGGTCCCTCGGTTAACCGTTGGAGTATCAAACGAAGTCCAAATGGTACGAAACTTGACAGGCGGTCTACCGGTAGTAAACCAAGGCCGCATGGCAAGTCTCGATCCAATCCGGAAATTTTTAACGCCCACACACGAAAAGAGGTAGAAAGGACCGTCGGAGGACATAGGAGCGCCGGAATGCAAAACGGACAACGAGGAAAATGTTCGGATGCATGAGACGAACACGTATGCAAATGCAATGCACATGATGACAAGATATGAGATGCATGACAAAGACAAAACACACGGAGACAAAAACCTGACAACGAGGAAATGAAATAACTTAGTGCCGGAAACGGCAAGAGTTGGAATACAATTAAGGTAAATTACATCGGGGGTGTTACAACACTCCGCCACTACGAAAGGATCTCGTCCCGAGATCTAGGACTGGAAAAACACCGGGTACTCAGAACGGAGGTGGTCCTCGCGTTCCCAGGTGGCTTCACGGTCGGAATGGTGTGACCACTTGACTTTTAGGAATTTGATTGACTTGTTGCGAGTCTTGCACTCAGTTTCTTCAAGAATAGCAATGGGGTGCTCACGATAAGACAAGTCTTCTTGGAGATCAATGTCTTCGAAGTTGACGGTGCGATCAGGGGTCTTGAAACACTTGCGGAGCTGAGAGACATGAAACACGTCGTGCACGTTTGCAAAATTGGACGGAAGCTCAAGTTGATAGGCGAGATCGCCTCTTTTGCTGACGATCTTAAAAGGACCCACGTATCTAGGGGCAAGCTTCCCTTTGATACCGAAGCGACGAGTACCTTTCATTGGAGAGACGCGGAGGTAAACATGGTCTCCGATCTCGAAAGCCAAGTCACGATGCTTGCTACCATAGTAACTCTTCTGGCGCGATTGCGCGGCTTTGAGATTATCACGAATGACTTTGCACATCTCTTCTGCCTCTGTGATCAAGTCATTTCCAAGAAGTTGACGTTCACCAGTCTCTGACCAGTTAAGAGGAGTACGACACTTCCTGCCATAGAGAATTTCGAATGGGGCCTTGCCTGAACTCGCTTGGAAGCTGTTGTTGTAGGAGAACTCGGCATATGGAAGACAATCTTCCCACTTCATACCGAAAGAGATGACGCAAGCCCTGAGCATATCTTCAAGAATCTAATTTACTCTCTCGACTTGGCCACTAGTTTGAGGATGAAAAGCTGTGCTGAAACGGATGTTGGTGCCCATGGCCTTCTGAAAAGAATCCCAAAACTTGGAGGTGAAGATGCTGCCACGATCTGAAGAAATCAACTGCGGAATGTCGTGTAGAGAGACAATCCAGGAGGTATATAGCTCTGCCAACTGAGCTGATGTGATAGATTCTTTCATAGGAAGGAAATGAGCCACTTTAGTGAGTTTGTCGATGACAACGAAGATAGCATCATGCCACGCTTGGACTTTGGAAATCCAGTCACGAAGCCCATCTCAATATGGTCAAACTTCCATTCTAGAATGGCAAGAGGTTGGAGGAGACCAGCTGGTCGTTGGTGTTCTGCCTTCACTCTTCTGCGGACATCACATTCATTCACGAACTGAGCAATCTCGCGCTTCATTTGAGTCCACCAATACGACTGCTTGAGGTCATGGTACATCTTTGTACTACCAGGGTGAATGGAGAGGAGTGAATTGTGAGCTTCATTCATAATGACTTTACGAAGGTCACCTTTAGGCACAACAATGTGATCCTCGAAGAATAGAGTATCCTTGTCATCAAGACGATAGCACTTGTACTTGGGTTGACTCTGGGCAATCCCAATCTTTAACTTCTTCACCATAGCATCAAGAAGTTGAGCCTCGCGAATCTGATCTTCCAACGTAGGAGAGACTTGGAGGTTGGCCAGAAATCCTTGAGGAACAACTTGCAGATTGAGTTTGCGGAAAGCTTCACAAAGCTCGGGTTGGTAAGGCTTGAGAATCAAACTGTTGCAGTACGCCTTCCTGCTCAATGTGTCAGCAATTACATTGGCCTTGCCTGGAGTATATTCGATACTCGGATTATACTCTTGAATCATTTCGACCCAACGAGTCTGCCTGAGGTTGAGATTTGGCTGAGTGAAGATGTACTTGAGACTCTTGTGGTCAGTGAAGATGTCCACTTTCCTTCCCAATAAGAGATGTCTCCAAGTTAAAAGAGCATGCACAACTACCGCCAACTCGAGGTCATGAGTGGGGTAGTTCTTTTCATTGGGCTTCAACTGGCGAGAGGTATAGGCCACAACTTTCTTCTCTTGCATCAACACTGCACCAAGACCTTGAAGGGAAGCATCACAGAAGACCTCAAACGGTTTGGATTCATTAGGAGGAGTCAGAACTGGAGCAGTGACTAACTTCTCTTTCAGGGTGTTGAAAGCGATGTCACATTCAGGAGACCAGACATACTTCACATGCTTCTGGAGAAGGTTAGAAAGAGGCTTCGCGATCTTAGAGAATTTCTCAACGAACCTTCGACAATAGCTTGCGAGCCCAAGGAAGCTGCGGAGTTGCTTCATGTTCTGAGGTGGTTCCCAATTCACAATTGCAGACACCTTCTCAGGATTAACCGCTATGCCCTTGGCAGAGATGATATGCCCAAGGTAGAGAACCTCATCAAGCCAAAACTCGTACTTTGAAAACTTGGCATAGAACTGATGTTCTCTGAGCTTATCCAGCACCAAACGCAAGTGCTTGGCATGATCTTCCTTGTTCTTGGAAAAGACCAAAATGTCATCGAGGTAAACCAAGACGAAGTCATTTGTGTAGGCGTTGAATATGAAATTCATCATGCGAGAGAATGTCGGAGGAGCGTTGACGAGGCCGAAAGACATGACAGTGTATTCATATGAACCATAGCTTGTTCTGAATGCTGTCTTGGGGATATGTTGTTCACGAATGCGAATCTGATGATAGCCCATATGGAGATCAAGCTTGGAGAATACTTGAGCACCTTTGAGTTGTTCAAACAGCTCATTGATGTTGGGAAGTGGGTACTTGTTCTTTATGGTCTTCTTGTTCAACGGACGGTAGTCGACACAGAGTCGGTCTGTTCCATCCTTCTTCTTGACAAAAAGAACACCACAACCCCATGGAGAAGAACTTGGTCGGATGAGACCCATACACTCTTGAATATCGAGTTGTTTCTTCAGCTCCTTCAACTCTTCAGGTCCAAGCTTGTAAGGACGTTTGCAAACAGGTTCCGTGCCAGGCTCAAGATCAATGACGAATTCAACTGGCCGGTGCGGAGGCATTCCTGGAAGCTCTTCTGGAAAAACGTCTTGATATTCGCAAACGACTGGAATCTGAGAGATGCCATCCAGCTCGCCCTTCTCATTGAGAGAAAACAGTCGGATGGTATTATCCCGAGCGGTAAATACGATTACATCCTCAAACGAATGAGTCAATTGAATCTGTCTGGTAGCACAATCAAGCTGAGCCTTGTGCTTAGAAAGCCAGTCCATACCAAGAATAAGATCGATATCCGAGTTACTAAGGACCATTGGAGAAGCCAGAAACTTGAAATCACCCATCATGATAGAAATATCCGGGACCATCATGCTAGAACTCAAAAGCTTAGCCGGAGAAACAACTTGCAATGCTTTAGGTAATGCCTTAGTGCCAAAGTTGTGCTCCTTGACTCAAGCTAGGGTGCTCCATAATTGCCAACAAAGACATGGATGGATAGAGCACAACATTATCTACAAAACATCCTTACTGATCATGCTCAAAAGAGGCACGGATCACTAGAAAACAACATGAACATATGGCATAAAAATAATGACAGGGAAAGGACTTGGTGAAATTCTAAGTCCCTGAAATCAGCATCATTGAGTAAGCTACTTTGCATGCTTGCGCTAGTCACCACAAAGATCACAAAAATACATGGCATACACCCCTGTAAAGATGGCATGGCATTCTTCAAAACACATGTAGAGCTCAGGATCATAGCATGCACACATTAATCATGGCAAATATGAGAAAAGTGCATTTGCTGAAACAGATCTAAAACTATCATCAGATAGCCCTCTTCCAATAGCATTTCGGGCATCAAGATGAGCTCAAATGAAAATGATGCAATGATATGAAATGATGTACTCTTCGAGGCGAATATTTTGATATGCTACACGCATGAGTCGGAGCTACGATGAGGAAGTTATGGCATGTCAAAGTATGCAAAAAAATTAGGGTTATGGACGAAAAAGTCAACCGAGAGGGGATCTAGATCTCAGATCCAGATCGCACGGATTTCGAGGCGGCGGCACTCTCGCCGGAATTAACGACGACGGAGGTGGCCGGTGGAGTTTGGGCGCGGGAAAGCCGGGGTCTCGCGGGACGGCACCGGCGTTGGGGGCGTCGGGCAGCTCCGGGCAGAGCGGGCGGCGCGGCGATGGGCTCCGGCCCAAGAAGCGAACGGCGGCGAGGTCGGCAGCCACCGGCGACGAGGCAAGGCAGGGCGGCGCCGGCAGACTCGGGCGGCGCGCGGAGGAGAGGAGCGGCGCGGGGCACGGTGGAGGCGCGGCCCGGGAGGCGGTGGAGGAGGGTCGGCCGCGGGCTTCCGCGGGCCGCGACGGCGGTGGGCGCTGGGGTGCCACGTGGCACGCTGTGGTTGGCTGGGCGCGGCAGGCGGACTCATCCGGTTGCGGCCGGACGTGTCCGATGGCGGCGGATCTGAATTTTTAGGGTTAGGGGGAGAGGAGATCCGGGATTTTCGAAGGGAGACCTATTTATAGAGGTAGAGGGAGATAGGAAGCTCCAAATGAGGTGCGGTTTGCGGCCACGCAATCGTGATCGAACGGCCTAGGTGATGGAGGAGGTTTAGGTGGGTTTTGGGCCACTTTGGAGGGGTGTTGGGCTGCAACACACATGAGGCCTTCTCGGTCCCTCGGTTAACCGTTGGAGTATCAAACGAAGTCCAAATGGTACGAAACTTGACAGGCGGTCTACCGGTAGTACAAGGCCGCATTGCAAGTCTCAGTCCAATCCAGAAATGTTTAACGCCCACACACGAAAAGAGGTAGAAAGGACCACCGGAGGACATAGGAGCGCCGGAATGCAAAACGGACAACGGGGAAAATGCTCGAATGCATGAGACGAACACGTATGCAAATGCAATACACATGATGACATGATATGAGATGCATGACAAAGACAAAACACACGGAGACAAAAACCCGACAACGAGGAAATGAAATAACTTAGTGCCGAAAACGGCAAGAGTTGGAATACAATTAAGGTAAATTACATCCGGGGTGTTACACAGCCACCTTCGGGAGGTCCGCCTATGCCCTAGCCAGCACGGCCCTAACTAGTTCAGATTTGGCGTCTACACTGCCACGTAGCAGCACGAGCTCTCTGGCCAGCACGACATAAGCAACAAGCTGGGCCGCTCCACGACGGGAAGATGTCGGGCAAACATCAGATGGGCCTATCAGAGGACCAGAGGGGCAATAGCTGCGACATATCTCATGGGGGTGGGGGTTCGGAGAGACACACCTCATTGGCGGGAACAAGTGCCATGTCGTCACCTTCATTGGGATCGACCACAGCTGCGCTAGTGGACACCCTCCAATGATGTGAGATGAGGAGGGGCATGGGGATGTGGTGGCGGGAGCTTAGGGTTACTCCCCCGAGCTCGGGATCGTGACTTCGTGAGTAAAAAATCATTACATTTTAGTTTACCAAGGAATTTTCCGTGCCGCTCAAACCCTAGCCTAGAGTCACTATTATACCTAAGAGATTCATCCCCACTGTCTTATTTATCTTGACATGCAACTATCCACATCATCAAGTCATTCCATCATGTAAAAACATTTGCCACTAACTCTTCGTGTCCATGCTCCCACTACCGCTTTGTGCGCATGCACACTGCCACAAATAACCATTTATTGGTGCACTCTCAAGCAGCACACTATCCTAAAGTTTTTTTTACTATCCGTATACGTCTTGGCGTCATCCGATCACACTCCAAACCATGAGTCCTTGTCCAATCATTTGTTTAGACTTCACGCATTGTTAATGCGATGGTCTAATTCTACAATCCCAAACGCCGATATTTTTTTCATTCCCATTCTCTTGCACTCCCTGTCCATGTTTCGTTTGCCTGCACATTTTTTTTTTTGAAAAGGAGGTTATCCTCCGGCCTCTGCATAAGAAAGATGCATGCGGCCATTTATTAATAAGCAAATAGTCTAAGAAAGTGTCTAAGTCTCAACAAGCAAAAGGGCTCTCAAAGAGCTAAAAATAGAAAAACGGGGTAGCCACAACCGGCGGAATAAAGATAGATAGAAAACTAAGCTATCCTATTACATCACCGTCATCCAAATCGGTTGAACATAGCCTGCGCTACCGTCTTCTAATGGATAGACCCAGTAACCATATGCTTCCTGACATTTGTTGGAGTGAGTAGCGACCACATGCGGATCAGTGTAGTGGCCCAAAAAATAACCTACAAGGAATGAATATGTGTTGTTCGGTTAAAAACCAAATCGTTCCTGCAGTTCCATATAGCCCATAATAAAACACATACTCCTACACGGATATATTTCGCTGTTTCCGACTCAACTCCATCTAGCCACGTCCCAAAGAACGTGTGGATGGTATTCGGAGGAGTAATGTTAAATTCTATGTGAACAGACCGCCATAAAATTTTGGCCACTGGACAATCAAGAAAGAGGTGTTTGATAGATTCATCATGATTGCAGAAGCTACATCTTCGAGATCCTATCCAGTTACATTTTGCCAAATTGTCCTTGGTGAGAATGACTTGTTTGTGGACAAACCACATAAACACTTTAATTTTTAAGGGCACTTTGACTTTCTAAATATGAATAGATTGAGGGATAGAGCCAGAGTTGATAGTATCCAAATACATGGATTTTACCGAAAACACTCCATTCTTGGTTAGTTTCCAGTGCAACTGGTATGGTTGTTGAGAAAGGTGAACATCCATCAATATTCTCATGAGATGGAGCCAAGTTCCCAACGGTTTGCCGCTAAAGTCCTCCTGAATTGAATATTGAGAGGATTGGACTGTAATACTGTTGCAACGTACGCATCTCTACGCTGAACAATTTTATAGAGATAAGGATACTGGATAGCTAGAGGCGTCTCCTCTAGCGATGTATCCTTCCAGAATCTCATGGAAGTACCATCACCAACGATAAATTTTGTCCTTTGGAAGAAGGCTGATTTCCTTCTCATCAGTCCTTCCCAAAACGACGAATCGGTTGGTCTAACCATCACTTGGGATAAGGTTCTAGAATGAAGGTACTTATTGCACAGAATCTGGACCCATGTGGCATCAGTCTCTACGGATAGCTTGTACAACCACTTGTTAAGAAGGCATCTGTTCTTCACCTTTAAATTTTCAATGTCAAGACCACCTTGTGTTAGATGCCTTCGTTCCCTCAAAGCAATCTTTAATCCCAATTTGATTTCATTGCATTGCATACACAGAGGTAACTCATCAAGTTTTTTTTCATTTTAAGAATCCACTATTCCCATGCCACTTTAATATCCCAATTTGGTTCCATTGCATATATCCATGTAGCTCATCGGGCTTTTTTATGGCGGAACTAAGATTTCACCCAATGGGGAAGCATGCATGGTTGTGCATCGGACAATATGACCAAAGGAAACAAGAGCTTCCTAGGTATATTGTGGTGAATGGTTGTAGTATGATGCATGTGGTTGATCCGATGAGAAGCATGATTTCCTCAACATTGGGCCTGATGATTTATTAGTGATACTCAATTTTTATATAAATCAAATTATGAGTGAACTTGTATTTTATTTTTATTTACGAATGTTTTTTTATGAATGCACATCTATAGTTGCTATCGTTGTTTTAGATTTAGCCAAGGGTTGAGATGTCTCTACTGTCTCCACTGTCTTTACTCAATGCCTTTTCCGTCTCATATCACCTCATCGATATATTGTCAAAGTAATAAATTAATAGAACAAAAATCACACCCATTTTCAGCCGTATGATTTGCATTGTTCTTTTCCCATTGATGGTGCGGTGCTTCGTAAACCATTCTGAAAGCGAATTCTCCATTTAACAAATACAAATCTTCGTCGTTGTGAAAATATCCTCGTGTAGTTTAAAACACGATTTACTAATTCTAACCTAGAAAAGAATTAACAAAATTTAACTCCCATGCCATTTGATTGTTCGTGAAGATGTATACAAATGTTTTCCATTTGATTGATTTATTTATTATTTTCAATTTTGAGGTTCATTTTATTTTATCCACACCCCGTGCAACAAGTCACTTGGGGTGAGCAACTGATGTTGCACGTTCGCATATTGACGCACAATTGCATGTCAATTGGTCACCCGTAACTAGAGTTGCACGCCCAACTGCTTTTCATTTTAAAAATACACGGTGACATTTTCTAAACACACATTGGACATTCTCTGAAGACATGTCAAATATTTTTCTAAGATACAAGCCGACATTTTTAAACTACATGGTGAAAATGTTATGAGCACACTTTTCTTTCAAAACATGTCAAACACAATCTAAAATCTAAATGCAATGTCCATATTTTTTTTAGATACGTTGAGCATTTCGTATGATATACAATGATTTTTTTTACATACATCATGATCATTTTTTAAACACATGGTGATTTTTAGTTTATTTACCAAAAAATAGAAACATTTTATGATACATATACAATCACATTATAATACACAACGGATAAACTTTTTATGCATGACGATTATTTTTTTATACAGTACAATGGATATATTTTAGCACATGATGTTTTCTAAATATATAGCATGCACATTTTTAATACAAGTACACGTTGAACATTTTTAATAGAGAATCAACACTTTTCAATATATGGTGAAATATTTTGAATTACACTATGAATATTTTCTAAAAACACAATGAAATTTGAAGTACATGAGAAACAATTTTAAATTTTCCAATGAACATTTTCTTAATACACGATGAAAACTTTTTAGAAAGTGTTGACACATTTAGGAAAAATGTCCATGTAATTGTAGAACTTGATAACGCATGATGACCATTTCTATGTTACATGATAAAAATGTTTGAATTACGCCATGAATAATTTTTATTGCACGACAAACAAGATTTTAAATACATGATGATTTTTTTTCAATACGTGTTGTTGTAACATGATGAACATTTTTAGCACACATATAATATTTATCGAATACATGTGAACATTTATATTTTTTAGCTCATGTATTTTACCCAAAAGAATAAAAAATTGAAAATAAAATAAAATGTCATTACAACCCAAAAGGAAAAAGAAAAGAATAAAATAATAGATCGTTCACACCCCTAGCATTTTTACAAAGTGTGTTGCTAACATTTTCTGTTTTAGATGAAGTGCGTTACTAGCCCTCTTTACTGACGCAAAAATCCCCATGAAAATAGCAGCGCCCACCAGACTGTATACCCCGTGATGTGCAGCCCACCGACATGTTCATTCCCGGTTTCGTCAGCTCTCCATTACTGACTAGTAAATGCCACCTCCAACATTGCGATGTTCCATTAGGATGAAAGTACTTTTCATGCACTTGTCATGTTGCCCAAAGGCTTTTGCACTGTGTATGGAAATAAGGGGCATTCGGGAATTATCGGCGGAGAAGATGTTCAGATACACATGTGTTGACTGGTTTCTTAGTCTTCTAAGTCATTTGAGCCATATTACGCGGGACCAAATTATTTTCATATTTTGGAGAGCCTGACATTTGAGAAATGATCTGATTTTTGATAAAAGAAAGAAATCTATCTTAGCATCCGCTACCTTTGTGGATAATTATTGGTCATCATTTGTTGCTCATGCCGTACCTCTTGTGGACACAAAAAATAAAGAAAAAGGTCCAATGCATGGATTGAGAACTGTTCCTAATTTGGCGGTGACCAAGATGGATTGGAAGGCCCCGCCTCCAGGTTATATCAAGATTAATGTCGACGCAAGTTCTGTGGAGAGCATCAACGCCACAAGTGTGGATGTGGTGGCTAGAGATTCTTCTGGGTATGTCATTATATCGTCTTGGGATTTCATTGGGTGCTGTAAAAGTGTGGAGGAAGCGGAGCTAAGGGCGTGTATTGCCGGTCTTTATATAGGTGCTATTATTGTTTTTAGTACTCTCCACAATTCTATAATTTTAGAGACTGACTGTGCGTTTGTTGCTGCATCGCTTGCAAATGATCTTTTTGACAGGTCAAATTTGCTCGATTTGAAGAACAAAGCAAGAAGTATCGCTAAGCTGATTAATAGCTTACAAATCAACAAGATTAGCCGCTCGGCCAATGGGGTAGCACATTTAATTGCAAAGTTTTGCTTTGATAATAGATCGGATGGTATTCTTATTAATAATGTACCACCTTGTATGATGAATTCTATAATGAACGATTGTAACTCTCTTTTGGTTAATTAATATTAGAGGTGGTGTTCAAAAAAAACATTGCAATGTTCCATTGGTCCACGTAGCAGGAGCATGCGAGCTCGTCCAACATATCACCTCTCTCGTTTTACCACTTTATCACTATCTGGCTCAATTCCTTCTCTCACAATGTTTCTTCGAACTCACTTTTCTTCTCTCTCCTCTAACTCAATAAGAATATTAGCCTTTTTTCAATAACAATATAATTATTACATCCTTATAGCCCGCTTATATCGAGAGTGGATTTTGGAACTTGTGCTCTATGGGGCTTGTTTTTTGAAAAAGTTGAAAATCACATTTTAAAGTTTCAAAAATTCTAAGAAACACACATGGACATATAAATGTATACTACATTACTGTAATATTTCATGATGAAATAGGCTTTGGTGTGAGATGCACAAAAAAATTATGGACTTGGATAGAGAATAGTGCATGTGCTAGAAATATATGATTTTTTTGTGTAGCTCTCATCAAAACTTATTTCATCACATAGATGTAGTATAAATCCCTAAGGTTCATGTTTTTTTCATATTTTTCAAAACTTTTTTTTTGCGGGTGATATTTTTCAAAAACTTTAACATATGATTTTTACTTTTTTTTGAAGAGAGAGCTCCGTGTCGCTCGAGCTGAACAGTACCTTAGTTTACTTGCACTCATGAAGTGAATTAAACAGTGGACCTCGAAATAAACAAAGCAAATTAAATACGTACTCCTAATTGATGGGCCCAAGAGCATACAGTTGCCAACATTTGGCCCGCCCGAATCAGACACCACCACCGACCAAACCCTACATCTCCTCTCCTTACTGTCGCCGCCACTCAGAGCATCTCCAACAGGCGCGGCAAAACGCGCGCCCGCGCGGTAAAAGCAGTTTTTCGCGCGAGTCGGTTGGTTCCGCGCGCTTCAGCGATGGCGGGAAGTAACCGCGCGCGGGAAGCGTTTGCGCGCGCGGGGGAGAAAGCGGCACGCGGCCCGGTAGATTTGGCGCGCCGCTTCACGCGCGCCTATAAAGTCCCGCGCTTCGCCACACACCCTCCTCCTCGCAACCTCGCCGCTTCGCCGCTTTCTGCGCCACTATCGCGCCACCATGCCGTCGCGCCGCCGGGGTGCTTCGGGCTTCCGCGGCGTCCGCGAGCGCCCCAACGGCTAGTACTCTGTCGAGATACGGGCCGGCGACGTCCGGCTCGGCCTCGGAACGTTCCGGAGCGCGCGCGAGGCGGCCCGCGCGTACGACGCGGCGGCGTGGCGCTTGGAGAGGCCCCGGTCGCAGATGAATTTCCGGGACGTCTTCACACGCGAGGAGGCGCAGCGCGTCGCCCCTCCGCCGCGTCTCATCACGGACATGGACCGTGCCGACCACTCTCGGCGGCAGCGCCGTCTCCTCGTTGCCGAGGAGGACGAGCGAGCCATGGCGGAGTGGCGCCGTCGCCACCCAGAGGACGTCGACGCCGAGCGTGCCTACTGGGTGGAGAGGACGGCAAGGCGCCGCTCGGAGCGGGCGGACCGGCGTCAGCGGAAGGCAGTGGCGAACGAGCAGTGCGACATCATCTCCGCAGGTGGGAGGTGAAGGAAATATGCCCTAAAGGCAATAATAATGTTATTATTTTATTTCCTTATATCATGATAAATGTTTATTATTCATGCTAGAATTGTATTATCCGGAAACATAATACTTGTGTGAATACATAGACAAACCAAACGTCACTAGTATGCCTCTACTTGACTAGCTCGTTAATCGAAGATGGTTATGTTTCGTAACCATAGACATGTGTTGTCATTTGATTAATGGGATCACATCATTAGGAGAATGATGTGGTTGACATGACCCATTCCATTAGCTTAGCACCCGATCGTTTAGTATGTTGCTATTGCTTTCTTCATGACTTATACATGTTCCTACGACTATGAGATTATGCAACTCCCGTTTATCGGAGGAACACTTTGTGTGCTACCAAACGTCACAACGTAACTGGGTGATTATAAAGGAGCTCTACAGGTGTCTCTAAAGGTGAATGTTGGGTTGGCGTATTTCGAGATTAGGATTTGTCATTCCGATTGTCGGAGAGGTATCTCTGGGCCCTCTCGGTAATGCACATCACATAAGCCTTGCAAGCATTACAACTAATGAGTTAGTTGCGAGATGATGTATTATGAAACAAGTAAAGAGACTTGCCGGTAACGAGATTGACTTAGGTATTGAGATACCAACGATCGAATCTCGGGCAAGTAACATACCGATGACAAAGGGAACAACGTATGTTGTTATGCGGTCTGACCGATAAAGATCTTCGTAGAATATGTAGGAGCCAATATGAGCATCCAGATTCCGCTATTGGTTATTGACCGGAGACGTGTCTCGGTCATGTCTACATTGTTCTCGAACCCGTAGGGTCCGCACGCTTAAGGTTTCGATGACAGTTATATTATGAGTTTATGAGTTTTGATGTACCGAAGTTAGTTTGGAGTACCGGATGTGATCACGAACATGACGAGGAGTCTCAAAATGGTCGAGACATAAAGATTGATATATTGGACAGCTATATTCGGACACCGGAAGTGTTCCGGGTGATTTCGGAGAAAACCGGAGAGCCGGAGGGTTACCGGAACCCTCCCCCCCCCCCCGGGGGAGAAGTAATGGGCCATATGGGCCTTAGTGGAGAGAGAGAGGGGCAGCCAAAGGTGGGCCGCGCGCCTCCTCCCCCTGGTCCGAATTGGACTAGGAGAGGGGGGGGCGCCCCCCTTTCCTTCTCCCTCCCCACTTCTTTCCCCCTCCTAGTAGGAGTCCTACTCCTACTAGGAGGAGGACTCCTCCTTGGCGCGCCATAGGGGCCGGCCGGCCTCCTCCCCTTGCTCCTTGATATACGGGGGCAGGGGCACCCCTAGACACATAAGTTGATCCACGTGATCATATTCTTAGCCGTGTGCGGTGCCCCCTTCCACCATAATCCTCGATAATATTGTAGCGGTGCTTAGGCGAAGCCCTGCGATGGTAGTACATCAAGATCGTCACCATGTCGTCGTGCTGACGGAACTCTTCCCCGACACTTTGCTGGATCGGAGTCCGGGGATCGTCATCGAGCTGAACGTGTGCTAGAACTCGGAGGTGTCGTAGTTTTGGTGCTTAATCGGTCGGGCCGTGAAGATGTACGACTACATCAACCGCGTTGTCATAACGCTTCCGCTGTCGGTCTACAAGGATACGTAGATCACACTCTCCCCTCGTTGCTATGCATCACCATGATCTTGCGTGTGCGTAGGAATTTTTTTGAAATTACTACGTTCCCCAACAGTGGCATCCGAGCCTAGTTTTTATGTGTTGATGTTATTTGCACGAGTAGAACACAAGTGAGTTGTGGGCGATATAAGTCATACTGCTTACCAGCATGTCATATTTTGGTTCGGCGGTATTGTTGGATGAAGCGGCCCGGACCGACATTACGCGTACGCTTACGCGAGACCGGTTCTCCCGACGTTCTTTACACAAAGGTGGCTAGCGGGTGACAGTTTCTCCAACTTTAGTTGAACCGAGTATGGCTACACCCGGTCCTTGCGAAGGTTAAAACAGCACCAACTTGACAAACTATCGTTGTGGTTTTGATGCGTAGGTAAGATTGGTTCTTGCTTAAGCCCGTAGCAGCCACGTAAAACTTGCAACAACAAAGTAGAGGACGTCTAACTTGTTTTTGCAGGGCATGTTGTGATGTGATATGGTCAAGACATGATGCTAAATTTTATTGTATGAGATGATCATGTTTTGTAACCAAGTTATCGGCAACTGGCAGGAGCCATATGGTTGTCGCTTTATTATATGCAATGTAATTGCGCTGTAATGCTTTACTTTATCACTAAGCGGTAGCGATAGTCGTGGAAGCATAAGATTGGCGAGACGACAATGATGCTACGATGGTGATCAAGGTGTCACGCCGGTGACGATGGTGATCACGACGGTGCTTCGAAGATGGAGATCATAAGCACAAGATGATGATGGCCATATCATATCACTTATATTGATTGCATGTGATGTTTATCTTTTATGCATCTTATCTTGCTTTGATTGACGGTAGCATTTTAAGATGATCTCTCACTAATTATCAAGAAGTTTTCTCCCTGAGTATGCACCGTTGCGAAAGTTCTTCGTGCTGAGACACCACGTGATGATCGGGTGTGATAGGCTCTACGTTCAAATACAATGGATGCAAAATAGTTGCACACGCAGAATACTCAGGTTATACTTGACGAGCCAAGCATATACAGATATGGCCTCGGAACACAGAGACCGAAAGGTCGAGCGTGAATCATATAGTAGATATGATCAACATAGCGATGTTCACCAATGAAACTACTCCATCTCACGTGATGATCGGACATGGTTTAGTTGATTTGGATCACGTAATCACTTAGAGGATTAGAGGGATGTCTATCTAAGTGGGAGTTCTTTAGTAATATGATTAATTGAACCTAAATTTATCATGAACTTAGTACCTGATAGTATCTTGCTTGTTTATGTTTGATTGTAGATAGATGGCCCGTGTTGTTGTTTCGTTGAATTTTAATGCGTTCCTTGAGAAAGCAAAGTTGAAAGATGATGGTAGAAATTACACGGACTGGGTCCGTAACTTGAGGATTATCCTCATTGCTGCACAGAAGAATTACGTCCTAGAAGCACCGTTGGGTGCCAGGCCTGCTGCTGGAGCAACACCAGATGTTATGAACGTCTGGCAGAGCAAAGCTGATGACTACTCGATAGTTCAGTGTGCCATGCTTTACGGCTTAGAATCGGTACTTCAACGACATTTTGAACGTCATGGAGTATATGAGATGTTCCAGGAGTTGAAGTTAATATTTCAAGCAAATGCCTAGATTGAGAGATATGAAGTCTCCAATAAGTTCTATAGCTGCAAGATGGAGGAGAACAGTTCTGTCAGTGAGCATATACTCAAAATGTCTGGGTATAATAATCACTTGATTCAATTGGGAGTTAATCTTCCAGATGATTGCGTCATTGACAGAATTCTCCAATCACTGCCACCAAGCTACAAGAGCTTCGTGATGAACTATAATATGCAAGGGATGAATAAGACTATTCCCGAGCTCTTCGCAATGCTGAAAGCTGCGAAGGTAGAAATCAAGAAGGAACATCAAGTGTTGATGGTCAACAAGACCACTAGTTTCAAGAAAAAGGGCAAAGGGAAGAAGAAGAAGGGGAACTTAAAAAAGAACAGCAAGCAAGTTGCTACTCAAGAGAAGAAACCCAAACCTGGACCTAAGCCTGAAACTGAGTGCTTCTACTGCAAGCAGACTGGTCACTGGAAGCGGAACTGCCCCAAGTATTTGGCGGATAAGAAGGATGGCAAGGTGAACAAAGGTATATGTGATATACATGTTATTGATGTGTACCTTACTAATTCTCGCAGTAGCACCTGGGTATTTGATACTGGTTCTGTTGCTAATATTTGCAACTCGAAATAGGGACTACGTATTAAGCGAAGATTGGCTAAGGACGGGGTGACGATGCGCGTGGGAAATGGTTCCAAAGTCGATGTGATCGCAGTCGGCATGCTACCTCTACATCTACCTTCGGGATTAGTATTAGACCTAAATAATTGTTATTTGGTGCCAGCGTTAAGCATGAACATTATATCTGGATCTTGTTTGATGCGAGACGGTTATTCATTTAAATCAAAAAATAATGGTTGTTCTATTTATATGAGTAATATCTTTTATGGTCTTGCACCCTTAAAGAGTGGTCTATTCTTATTAAATCTCGATAGTAGTGACACACATATTCATAATGTTGAAGCCAAAAGATGCAGAGTTGATAATGATAGTGCAACTTATTTGTGGCACTGCCGTTTGGGTCATATCGGTGTAAAGCATGAAGAAACTCCATACTGATGGGCTTTTGGAACCACTTGATTATGAATCACTTGGTACTTGCGAATGGTCCCTTATGGGTAAGATGACAAAAACATCATTCTCTGATACTATGGAGAGAGCAACAGATTTGTTGGAAATCATACATACAGATGTATGTGGTCCGGTGAATGTTGAGGCTCGTGGCGGATATCGTTATTTTCTCATCTTCACAGATGACTTAAGCAGATATGGGTATATCTACTTAATGAAACATAAGTCTGAAACATTTGAAAAGTTCAACAAATTTCAGAGTGAAGTTGAAAATCATCATAACAAGAAAATAAAATTCCTACGATCTGATCGTGGAGGAGAATATTTGAGTTACGAGTTTGGTGTACATTTGAAACAATGTGGAATAGTTTCGCAACTCATGCCACCCGGAACACCACAGCGTAATGGTGTGTCCGAACGTCGTAATCGTACTTTACTAGATATGGTGCGATCTATGATGCCTCTTACTGATTTACCGCTATCGTTTTGGGGATATGCTCTAGAGTCGGCCGCATTCACGTTAAATAGGGCACCATCAAAATCCGTTGAGACGACGCCTTATGAACTATGGTTTGGCAAGAAACCAAAGTTATCGTTTCTGAAAGTTTGGGGCTGTGATGCTTATGTGAAAAAGCTTCAACCTGATAAGCTCGAACCCAAATCGGAGAAATGTGTCTTCATAGGATATCCAAAGGAAACTATTGGATACACCTTCTATCACAGATCCGAAGGCAAGACTTTTGTTGCTAAATTTGGAAACTTTCTAGAGAAGGAGTTTCTCTCGAAAGAAGTGAGTGGGAGGAAAGTAGAACTTGACGAGGTAACTATACCTGATCCCTTATTGAAAAGTGGTACATCACAGAAACCAGTTTCTGTGACAACTACACCAATTAGTGAGGAAGCTAATGATAATGATCATGAAATTTCAGAACAAGATACTACTGAACCTCGTAGATCAACCAGAGTAAGATCCACGCCAGAGTGGTATGGTAATCCTGTTCTGGAAGTCATGCTACTAGATCATGATGAACCTACAAACTATGAAGAAGCGATGGTGAGCCCAGATTCCGCAAAATGGCTTGAAGCCATGAAATCTGAGATGGGATCCATGTATGAGAACAAAGTATGGACTTTGGTTGACTTTCCCAATGATCGGCAAGCAATGGATCTTCAAGAAGAAGACTGACGCTGACAGTAATGTTACTGTCTACAAAGCTCGACTTGTCGCAAAAGGTTTTCGGCAAGTTCAAGGGATTGACTACGATGAGACCTTCTCACCCGTAGCGATGCTTAAGTCTGTCCGAATCATGTTAGCAATTGCCGCATTTTATGATTATGAAATTTGGAAAATGGATGTCAAAACTGCATTCCTGAATGGATTTCTACAAGAAGAGTTGTATATGATGCAGCCGGAAGGTTTTGTCGATCCAAAGGGAGCTAACAAAGTGCGCAAGCTCCAGCGATCCATTTATGGACTGGTGCAAGCCTCTCGGAGTTGGAATAAACGCTTTGATAGTGTGATCAAAGCATTTGGTTTTATACAGACTTTTGGAGAAGCCTGTATTTACAAGAAAGTGAGTGGGAGCTCTGTAGCATTTCTGATATTATATGTAGATGACATATTACTAATCGGAAATGATATAGAATTTCTGGATAGCATAAAAGGATACTTGAATAAAAGTTTTTCAATGAAAGACCTCGGTGAAGCTGCCTACATATTGGGCATCAAGATCTATAGAGACAGATCGAGACGCTTAATTGGACTTTCACAAAGCACATACCTTGACAAAGTTTTGAAAAAGTTCAAAATGGATCAAGCAAAGAAAGGATTCTTACCTGTGTTACAAGGTGTGAAATTGAGTAAGACTCAAAGTCCGACCAATGCAGAAGATAGAGAGAAAATGAAAGATGTTCCCTATGCCTCAGCCATAGGCTCTATCATGTATGCAATGCTGTGTACCAGACCTGATGTGTGTCCTGCTATAAGTCTAGCAGGGAGGTACCAAAGTAATCCAGGAGTGGATCACTGGACAACGGTCAAGAACATCCTGAAATACCTGAAAAGGACTAAGGATATGTTTCTCATATATGGAGGTGACAAAGAGCTCATCGTAAATGGTTACGTCGATGCAAGCTTTGACACTGATCCGGACGATTCTAAATCGCAAACCGGATACGTGTTTACATTAAACGGTGGAGCTGTTAGTTGGTGCAGTTCTAAACAAAGCGTTGTGGCGGGATCTACATGTGAAGCAGAGTACATAGCTGCTTCGGAAGCAGCAAACGAAGGAGTCTGGATGAAGGAGTTCATATCTGATCTAGATGTCATACCTAGTGCATCGGGTCCAATGAAAATCTTTTGTAACAATACTGGTGCAATTGCCTTGGCAAAGGAATCCAGATTTCACAAGAGAACCAAGCACATCAAGAGACGCTTCAATTCCATCCGGGATCTAGTCCAGGTGGGAGACATAGAGATTTGCAAGATACATACGGATCTGAATGTAGCAGACCCGTTGACTAAGCCTCTTCCACGAGCAAAACATGATCAGCACCAAAACTCCATGGGTGTTAGAATCATTACTGTGTAATCTAGATTATTGACTCTAGTGCAAGTGGGAGACTAAAGGAAATATGCCCTAGAGGCAATAATAATGTTATTATTTTATTTCCTTATACCATGATAAATGTTTATTATTCATGCTAGAATTGTATTATCCGGAAACATAATACTTGTGTGAATACATAGACAAACCAAACGTCACTAGTATGCCTCTACTTGACTAGCTCGTTAATCAAAGATGGTTATGTTTCCTAACCATAGACATGTGTTGTCATTTGATTAATGGGATCACATCATTAGGAGAATGATGTGGTTGACATGACCCATTCTATTAGCTTAGCACCCGATCGTTTAGTATGTTGCTATTGCTTTCTTCATGACTTATACATGTTCCTATGACTATGAGATTATGCAACTCCCGTTTACCGGAGGAACACTTTGTGTGCTACCAAACGTCACAACGTAACTGGGTGATTATAAAGGAGCTCTAGAGGTGTCTCCAAAGGTGAATGTTGGGTTGGCGTATTTTGAGATTAGGATTTGTCACTCCGATTGTCGGAGAGGTATCTCTGGGCCCTCTCGGTAATGCACATCACATAAGCCTTGCAAGCATTACAACTAATGAGTTAGTTGCGAGATGATGTATTACGAAACGAGTAAAGAGACTTGCCGGTAACGAGATTGAACTAGGTATTGAGATACCGACGATCGAATCTTGGGCAAGTAACATACCGATGACAAAGGGAACAACGTATGTTGTTATGCGGTCTGACCGATAAGATCTTCGTAGAATATGTAGGAGCCAATATGAGCATCCAGGTTCCGCTATTGGTTATTGACCGGAGATGTGTCTCGGTCATGTCTACATTGTTCTCGAACCCGTAGGGTCCGCACGCTTAAGGTTTCGATGACAGTTATATTATGAGTTTTGATGTACCGAAGTTAGTTCGGAGTCCCGGATGTGATCACAGACATAACGAGGAGTCTCGAAATAGTCGAGACATAAATATTGATATATTGGACGGCTATATTCGGACACCGGAAGTGTTCCGGATGATTTTGGAGAAAACCGGAGAGCCGGAGGGTTACCGGAACCCCCGGGGAGAAGTAATGGGCCATATGGGCCTTAGTGGAGAGAGAAAGGGGCAGCCAAAGGTGGGCCGCACGCCTCCTCCCCCCGGTCCAAATTGGACTAGGAGAGGGGGGCGGCGCCCCCCTTTCCTTCTCCCTCCCCACTTCTTTCCCCTCCTAGTAGGAGTCCTACTCCTACTAGGAGGAGGACTCCTCCTTGGCGCGCCATAGGGGCCGGCCGGCCTCCTCCCCTTGCTCCTTGATATACGGGGGCAGGGGGCACCCCTAGACACATAAGTTGATCCACGTGATCATATTCTTAGCCGTGTGCGGTGCCCCCTTCCACCATAATTCTCGATAATATTGTAGCGGTGCTTAGGCGAAGCCCTGCGACGGTAGTACATCAAGATCGTCATCACGCCGTCATGCTGACGGAACTCTTCCCCGGCACTTTGCTGGATCGGAGTCCGGGGATCGTCATCGAGCTGAACGTGTGCTAGAACTCAGAGGTGCTAGAACTCGGAGGTGCCGTAGTTTTGGTGCTTGATCGGTCGGGCCGTGAAGACGTACGACTACATCAACCGCGTTGTCATAACGCTTCCGCTGACGGTCTACAAGGGTACGTAGATCACACTCTCCCCTCGTTGCTATCATCACCATGATCTTGCGTGTGCGTAGAATTTTTTTGAAATTACTACGTTCCCCAACAGGAGGTCGTTCTTCACCTCGGACGATGAACGTTGGGACGACATATGGCTCTCAACCTCGGACGACACCGACGAGAATGATGATGGTGATGGTAGCGACTTGGAGTAGTTTTCTATCTATGTATGCCGTAGTAGTTTCTATCTATCTATCTATCTATGCTGTAGTAGTATCTATCTATCTATGTATGTCGAACTATCTATCTATCTATGCCGTAGTAGTTGCACCAATGTAAAATATCTTTGTATCGTTTTTTTATCTATGTAATTTTAATTTAAAAAATATTGTAGAATGAGTGCGCGCTGCATTTTACCGCGCCTGCTGAAGCTGCGCGCCCGCGCGGCTGCTGGAGCAAACGCTGCGTGCCGCGCCAAACCAGGCGATAGGCGCGTGCCAAATCCGTTTTTACCACGCGGCGTGTTGGGCGCCTGTTGGAGATGCTCTCATTCACAGACACCTCCTCGCTCCTCACTCGTCGCTCGCCTCTCCGCCCAAAACCCTAGCCGGGCTCCTCGTGCTCTGCTCTCCTCCCGCCGCCGGCGGCCATGGACGCGGAGCAGCTCCTGCCGTACATCTACACCTGCCTCCCCGAGCCGCCAGTCTCCCACACCACCCGCCTCGCCGCCTGCCGTACCGCCCCCTACCACGGCGTCGACCGCATTAGCGGCCTCTCCGACGCGCTCCTCCACGACATCGTCTCCCGCCTCTCCTTCAAGGAAGCAGCGCGCACCGCCGTGCTCGCCACACGCTGGCGCCGGGTCTGGCTCTCCGCGCCGCTCGTCCTCGTTGATACCCACCTCCTGGAGTAAATGGCACCGGTGGTCCGAGAACTTGCGCTGCGGATGCACTTAAGTCACGGTACTTGCAAAGCGAAGAAACCCGTCATAGAACTTGCATTACGGATGCAGATAGGTCACACAGGTCATCTGAACCGGCCAGCTGTCCGGTTTTCTCCCTCTAACGGTCAAGCGCGATAAATTTGTTCACGACTTTAAAAATATATGTGATTCGTGACTTTAAAAAAATGTTCGTGAACGATAAATTTGAAAACTATTTGTTCGCGACTTTAAAAAAATGTCCGCGAACATTTCAAAAAATATATTCATGATCCACGACTTTAAGAAAATGTTCGTGAACGATAAATTTGAAAACTATTTGTTCACGACTTTAAAAAAATGTTCGCGAACGTTTCAAAAAATATATTTGTGATCCGCGACTTTAAAAAAATGTACTTCCTAAAAGCGAAATTGTACTTCCTAAAAAGGGAAAACACTGCCTATGCTATTGCGAGAAGTAAAACTATGCTTTTCGAAAAGGCAAAAACTTAGTTGTGCTTCTAAAATTAAGTGAAAAAGTATGACTGTGTTGGGGCCACGCATCAATAATTATCGAGCTGAATTGGGGCTGCCAAATGCTCATCGAACGGTCCTAAGGTTGTTTGGATCTAAAACTAAAATTCGAACGTTCGGAAATTAGAAATTTCGTTTTTTTGAAATGGTTCACTATTCTTGATCTTTCTTCAGGCATTTCTCTTTCGCTGATGAATCGTGCATTTGTCTTGACCTCTTGGCATCATGCACCGTGGGCTGCAAAAAATCTCTGCCCACGGTGAAGCAAAATTATCAACCCTTCCTGGATTTGTACTTCCTGGCGCAGCTCCCGAACGCTATCAGATTGAGGCAACCAAGTCCGGCCATCATCCAGAAGAAGCGATCCAGGTGACCCTCGTTCAGGTCGTCGGGGATCCACCCCGGCGCGCCGCCAGTCGCCGTCGCCCATTGCACGGTCGTCAGTAGGAACGAGCTAAGGTAGCCGCCGGCCGCTATTGCAAGGAGCCCGAGCGCCGTGCACACGGTCTTCATCGCGGCCGGCGCTTGGCCGTAGAAGAAGTCGAGCTGCCCGATGGTGGTGAGCACCTCGCCCACGCCCATCAGCGCGTACTGCGGCGCCTGCCATAGCACGCTCGTCGAGTTTGGCGCAGCACGGAGGCGCGCCGTCTCTAGAAGCGCTGCAGAGGCCATCGCGAGCACGGGCATGGCGAGTCCGGCACCGATCCTCTGCAGCTCCGAGATGCCTTTCTCCCTCCCGGTGAGCCTCCTGGCAGCCGGAACGAAAGCCCGGTCGTAGAGCGGGACCAGGAGGATGATGGTGAGTATATCGAAGGTGGACATGGATGCCGGCGGGACGCGCACGGAGCCGACGGTGGCGTCCATCGCCATGCCTTGCTCGACGAATGTCGACGTGACCTGCGCCGACACGGCATAGAAGAACACGGCGGACGCCCAGAGCGGCAGCATCCTCACGAGAATCTTGAACTCCTCGACCTGCGTGACGACGCAGAGTCTCCACGGGCTGGTCCGCGCTGGCGCGGCTGCCGCCTCCACCTCCTTGTCCGAAGCCACGAGAATGGCGGCCTTGTCGAAGAATCTGATCAAGCAAGCAGCATATCAGTCATTCAGTCTAGTGGTAACCAAGCACGCGACGCGAGGTAAACTCAGAGGATTGTAGTAACTGACCGGAGATCGGTGGTGTGATCGATCCTCGGAACTCCGGCGAGGCCGTCCTCCAGCATGCCGTAGAGCAGAGAGCTATCGGCCGGAAGCTCGATGCCGCACTTTCTCACGGCAGCGACGACGACCTGGCACACTCGGATGAGCGGGCTGCCGCGGGTACGCTGAAATCTATACGTCCGCAACGCCGCAACCAGGCAAGACAGGCCGGCGGCCAGGACGACCGCTGGGATGGTGAGGCCCAGTGCCCAGCCGCAGTGATCCTGCACCCACACGATGGCCGTGCTGGATATGAGCGACGCGCAGTTCATGTTGAATATGTACCAGTTGAAGAAGGAGCCCTTGGTGGCGCGCTCCGACGGATCGCCGTCGTCGAACTGGTCGGCGCCGAAGGACATGAGGCACGGCCGGAGGCCGCCCAAGCCAATGGCGATCATGTAGAGGCCGAGAAACAAGACGAATTCCTGAGACGGCACAATGTTGGACGACACGATGTTCTTGACGAGCAGCGGCAGGTACGCTGAGAGAGCTGTCATCAGCATCCCCTGCAAGCGAAAACAGAGAGCTGTCAAAGTCTAATAATCTTGCAGAATTCAATTCAAGTCAGGATCAGGCAAAAACTTACTGCGACGCCGATGAAGCAGGAGACGACCATGGTGCGGTACCTTCCGCAGTAGGAGTCTGCGACGACGGCGCCGCCGAGAGGCATGAGGAAGCAGGTGGCCTGCCAGGTGGACACGTTCCTCGCCGCCGCGACGTTGCTCTGGCCCAGGACGGTCGTGAGGTACGTGACGAGGTTGAAGGAGATGCCGTGGAAGGCCAGGCAGTAGCAGAACTCGGTGCCTGCGTGGCACACCATCGATCAAACTAAATTAACCATCACGCAGAGACACCATCGATCCAAGATTAAAACTGAACTAATCATCATCACACAAAGAATTTTATTACTAGTACCAAGAACAGGTGAATAAAGAAGAAATAGATTACCGAGAATTGAGCGGCACGCGCGCCATCCACCCGTGCGATTCTTGAGCGCCGGGTTCCCGTCGAAATCAAGGGACCCGTCGGTGGTGTACGCCTCCGCCGCCTGCAACGGCGATCCCCACCAAAGTTAACAGCGAGACATCATCCATCTCAGGGGTTGAAATAATACACAGGCGAAAGGGAGAAAGAAAATGAAGGAGGCAAGGCTAGGGGGACCAGACCTCGGCGGGAAGGCCGGCAAGCAGGGCCACCGTGTGCTCGCCGGTGGAGGCCATGGCGGGAGCTTGGGAGCGTACACCTGTCGTTTGTAAGATGCTGCAATTGGGCCGTGCAGGCAGCCTCGTCCTCTAAGCTGGCCCCATGTTGTTGGCGTAGAGAAAATTTCCGCAGACTATAATTAAAACAGCAAGAGCATCTCCAATGGGACAAGGGGAAGCGTTTGTCTAGACTCTTAGGGCTCTTTTGGTTCATAGGATAGGATTATCATAGGAATAGGAATCTTGTAGGAAATGAGATGACATGTATCTCAAATCCTATAAATAGGAATAGAAAACAAGATGTCATTTGGTTGACACCAAAGGAATTTTTCCACTGAGTCTAGACTCTTTTTTATTTTCCTATGAAATGTGGAGGATACGAACCAATCCTATGTACGAATAGGAATCCATTCCTATGAACCAAAGGGCTCTAAAGGAAAAAATCCTATAAGAATCCTATCCTCTAAAATTCCTATGAAATTCCTCTAAACCAAAGGAGGCTAGGAAAGATTAAATATCACAAAACTGCTCCTGGACTCGGTCCAGGGCCAGGGCAAGAGGGTGCTGTGGACCAGCATAGGCGCGATGCTATGGTCCCTGTGGCTGACACGCAACAAACTTACCATTGAAGGACAGCTCCCGACGCATCCGGCTAATATTATCTATAAATGCTCTTTCCTCTTGCAGCAATGGAGTCCGTTGGTGAAGCCGAAGGACGCTGATCTCATGAAGCATGCCCAAGTCTGTATTCACCAGGTTTACGTTGCGGCTAGGGAGCCGGTGGTGCCAGCCTGAGGGTGGGCACTTGTTTTTGCTTTGGCGAGTCTGCGTACTCAAGGCTATGGGCTTCGGCCTTGTAACAATTCGCGCAGTCAGGCTCTGAACCTTAAGCTTCCTGTTTCTCGCGTAGCTCTGGCTTTTGTCTTGAACTTGTAATGTCCGTGGTTAGCTACTCTGCCTGTTCCGATGTGGGCTTTATTAATTTAAGGCCGGACGCTTCCAGCGTCTACGTTCTAAAAAAATCACAAAACTAGAAAATATCTAAGCGGCCTAGCTTTTAGCACCAGACAAATAACTTCAGCAGCTCCTGTAAAAAAAATTCCGTAAAAGTGGGAAGTTGGCAGACATCAACTTTTCCCAGTTTGTGTAAACTTCTTTCCATAAAATCTGTTTTTATTTCTATTTTTGTTAAATAAACCTAGCTAATGGTGTAAAACCCGCATGTCATTGGCACGAGAGAGAGAGAGAGAGAGAGTGTGTTTGCGTGTGTGTGTGTGTGTGTGACAGTGAACTGCATGGTGCGGTGGAGGGTGGTGGCGCGGCGGTGCACCGGCGTGGAAGCGTCAGGGGCGCATCGAGGCGGTGGCCCGTGCATGCGGGCAACGTGACAGCGATACAGGGTGGCCATGCGAGGGCGACAGTGGTGGTATCGCAGCTGTCCCACCGCGGCGACCGGCACGGGGTGGCACAGTATGGGAGGCACGACGGTGGCCCCAGGCCTTGTTGGGGCGGCGATGACAGAGGGACGACGCAACAAAGCGGGCAGCGGAGGGGCGGCGGCCAAATGGCGGTAGTGGCGGTTGATAGACTCTTAGATCTTCCCGAAAAAAAAGATAGACTCTTGGAACACTAGGCTAGATTAGATCCAGTAAACCAACCTTCTCCTAGTGTTGATGAACTCGAGCCGGTGCCGGCCATGGTGAAGTAGCGGCCGGTGATGGCAGAGAGATAGTGACGGTGGTGTGCTTCCCGTGAGCACCGCGCTAACCCTAGATTGATAAGGAGTGTTGGTGGGGTTTATGATAGCGATTAACCTCGTAACTCGTGCCCCGGCCCTCACCTCTGTTTATATAGCGCGGGTCACAGGGGTCCACCAACCATGGTTTGGTTGAGCGCCCCCGATCAGGGCGCGATGCAAGGGCCCATTCGACCTGTTGGGCTCGAACGGGAGAGAGATCAACCTAACAGCGGTATCGCAGCCGTCCTACCGCGGCGGACGGCACGGGTAGCGCAGTATGGGAGGCATGACGGCGGCCCAGGCCTTGCTGGGGCGGCGACGACAGAGGGATGACGCGACAAAGTGGGCAGCGGAGGGGCGGCGGCAAAGTGGCGGCATGACAAGATGACATCAGGCGACGTGCCGGAGTGACGAGGCACGGCACTCATCATGAACTTGTCATCTTCTACCCGTCAAATTATATGGGAAGGGCTAATCTTTCCCTAAACTTAACGTACGGATGAGGTGATTATACAGGATTCCGTAATGTTTTTCTGGATCAACGGAACTGGTGGAGGCCTTTTTTTTCGCTCAAACTTTTCTTGAATGATAAGTAGTAGGAGTAGTTCTTTTAGGGATACGGGTCTGTTGTTGTTCACGACATATATACGCTAATTAAACAGCCAAGCTGCCTCGTGCGGGGCAGAAAACGATATGTGAATGTGGGCTCTGCAACCGCCAAGGCACCAACGGAAAGTATTAGACTGTTCATAGTGGGAGTAACATAGGTAGTAACATAGATGCCACATAAGCAAAAATGATGATGTGGCAAGTAGTTAATGAGGAGAGAGGCAAATAGAGTAACATAATATGTTACCATCACATAGCGGTTTCCAATGCATAATGAGTCTACAAAATAATAAATGAAGGCAACTATGTTACCACACCTATGACACTACCCACTATGAAGGTAGTTACATAGACTAGTAACATATGTATGTTACTAGTCTAAGTTACTCCCCACTATGACCAGCCTTAGAGCAACACCAACACCATTCATCAAAATGGACATCATTAAATATCCACAAACACGTCACGGCGTCCGACCATATCTATCAAATATCCGTCATTTGGACAACAGAGACAGAAAGAGAAGAGCATACAAAATAGGTTTGCGGTGGGACTTCTGCAGTAGCGCACAAGCATCGCTCGGGTGCTACTGCCGCGGGGCGAGTCAGGCGGCTGGTGCGGAGTGAGTCGTGCAGAGACGCCACATAGATTGAACCCGCCCTTAGAGCAACACCAACACCATTCATCAAAATGGACATCATTAAATATCCACAAACACGTCACGGCGTCCGACCATATCTATCAAATATCCGTCATTTGGACAACAGAGACAGAAAGAGAAGAGCATACAAAATAGGTTTGCGGTGGGACTTCTGCAGTAGCGCACAAGCATCGCTCGGGTGCTACTGCCGCGGGGCGAGTCAGGCGGCTGGTGCGGAGTGAGTCGTGCAGAGACGCCACATAGATTGAACCCGCCCTTAGAGCAACACCAACACCATTCATCAAAATGGACATCATTAAATATCCACAAACACGTCACGGCGTCCGACCATATCTATCAAATATCCGTCATTTGGACAACAGAGACAGAAAGAGAAGAGCATACAAAATAGGTTTGCGGTGGGACTTCTGCAGTAGCGCACAAGCATCGCTCGGGTGCTACTGCCGCGGGGCGAGTCAGGCGGCTGGTGCGGAGTGAGTCGTGCAGAGACGCCACATAGATTGAACCCGCCCTTAGAGCAACACCAACACCATTCATCAAAATGGACATCATTAAATATCCACAAACACGTCACGGCGTCCGACCATATCTATCAAATATCCGTCATTTGGACAACAGAGACAGAAAGAGAAGAGCATACAAAATAGGTTTGCGGTGGGACTTCTGCAGTAGCGCACAAGCATCGCTCGGGTGCTACTGCCGCGGGGCGAGTCAGGCGGCTGGTGCGGAGTGAGTCGTGCAGAGACGCCACATAGATTGAACCCGCCCTTAGAGCAACACCAACACCATTCATCAAAATGGACATCATTAAATATCCACAAACACGTCACGGCGTCCGACCATATCTATCAAATATCCGTCATTTGGACAACAGAGACAGAAAGAGAAGAGCATACAAAATAGGTTTGCGGTGGGACTTCTGCAGTAGCGCACAAGCATCGCTCGGGTGCTACTGCCGCGGGGCGAGTCAGGCGGCTGGTGCAGAGTGAGTCGTGCAGAGACGCCACATAGATTGAACCCGCCCTTAGAGCATCTCCAACAGGCGCCGAACGCGCCGCGTGCAAAAAACTGATTTGCCGCGTGCCCATCGTCTGGTTTGGCGCGGCGCGCAGCGCTGGCTCCAGCAGCCGCCCTAAAATGCAGCGCGCGCACGCCGCTCCAACAGCGCGCGCAACTCTTACACAAATAACATATGCATTCCAAAACAGAAGCAAAAAGATCAAACACAAACAAAAATAAATCAAAATAAATAGTTTAATTTCATTATTACAACTCAAACAAACAATTTATTGTTCAATACAATAAATAGTGCAATAAACACAACAAATAGTTCAACAATACAATATCAAACGCACAAATCATGATGTTTTTTGTCGTTCATTCCATGCCCACCACTCCTCAATGAGATCCTTCTGAAGATCATTATGTGCTGCGGGACGTCGAATGGCATGATAGGAGGCAACAAAACGGGCAACCCTTTCAGCCCTCCGTCGCACTCGCACCGGATGTCCCAAAACTCATACTGAGAGTAGTCTACATCTTGGCCACGCTCATTCTCGATGATCATGTTATGCATGATCACACAAGCGTGCATGATGTACCAAAGCATTTTCTGATTCCAAAATCTAGCCGGTCCTCTCACAAGAGCAAATTGGGCTTGCAAAATCCCAAAAGCTCTCTCCACATCTTTTCTAGCCGCTGCCTGAGCATTGTGGAAATCAAGTTCTTTCTTACCTTCTGGCTTTTTCAACGCCTTGACAAAGGTTTGCCACTTTGGATAGATGCCATCCGCTAGATAATAGCCATAGTTGTATGTACGGCCATTTGCTACAAACTACACCGGTGGCAACTCCCCATTTGCAATCTTACTCGTCAGTGGTGACCGGTTGACAACATTGATGTGATTCAAAGATCCAGGCATTCCAAAGAATGCATGCCAAATCCAAGTCTCTTGATCGGCCACCGCTTCAAGGATTATAATGGAACCCATTTTTTGGCCGTGGAATTGCCCATGCCATGCCTTTGGACAATTCTTCCAACTCCAATGCATGCAATCTATTGAGCCAAGCATGCTAGGAAAGCCGCAAGCTTTGTTCATCGCCAAAAGCCTTGCGATGTCTTCAGCGGTGGGAGATCTCAAATACTCCTCGCCAAACACTTGCACAATTCCGACTGCGAAGCGCTTGACACACATGATAGCTTGGATCTCACCCATAGCCAAGTGATCATCAACTAGATCAGCCGGTATACCGTATGCCAACATACGCAACGCGGCTGTCACCTTCTGAAAGGTGCTATGCCCGAGCTCTCCGGCGGCAATCCTCCTTTGCTGAAAAAAGCGATCATGGCTCGCTAGTTTCTCTGCAATGCGCCTGAACAACTCGGTGCTCATCCTAAACCGGCGACGAAAATACGACTCGGGGTATGTGGGATTCTCCGCAAAAGAATGCTTGATCAATCTGTTGTGGGCATCGATCCTATCCCTCCAAATTTTTTGCCGACCCATAACCGAACCACCGTGTTTCGGTTTTTTATTAATATGCATAGCTAGGATCATTGCAAGATCCTCCTCCTCTTCCATATAAAATTCTTCTTCGGAAGAATCATGCGACGAACTCATCTACAATGTTGAATACTATACTATAAATAAAAAACTACAATCAACATGCACGAAATTCATGGCTTTTGAGCAATACATACCTTCTAGGCGTTTTGTCGAACACCTAGCGGGCGCCGAGCGGCAGCGAGCGCGCGGGCGCTGTTCGTCGGCGAACCAGCACGCGCGCGGGGAGGCGGGCCTAGAGGGGGCCGGAGAAAGCGCGCGCGGGGCAGGGATAGGCCGGGGAAGCGCCGGAACGGTCGCCGGATGGCGCGGTCGGCGGCGGCGGCGCGGCTGGAGGGGGGGTGGGAGGTGCGAGCGGGCGCAGCAAATAAGCGGCGCGCGATTGCGTTTCGGCCAGCGCGCTGGACTACGTATGCCGCGCGCGCAGTTTTCGCGCGCCCGCTGGAGCAGCTCTTCCGGTTGCGCGCGCGCTAAAAAGGGGGATTTTGCGGCGCGGCGCTAGTTTGGCACGCCTGTTGGAGATGCTCTTACGAGAGCACACCACTGCATTCCCACCACCGGGCTAGGAGCTCACTTCAAAAAAAAAACCACCGGGCTAGGAGCCCATTCACAAAACACAAAATTAATAAGTAAGAACAAAATGAAAAATAAAATAAAAAAGGAAGAATAATAAAACCAAAGATGAAACCGGACAAGCAAAAATAATAAATAAATAAACGGAAAGTCAAGACATACAAAAAAAATGAAAAATGAAAAAATAAAAAAGAAGAGAAAGATGAAGCAAAGAAAGACAACTCCTTTCAAAAAAAAGAGAGAAGCCACCGTGGCGGCGTGGCCCCAACTACTACATGCAAACTAGCTTGTGCAAGGGAAATAAAAAGATAGAACAAATCCTATATATTCTATATTTAAGAAGTGTTCGAGCCAGCCTACCCATGCACACGAATATTCAAACTTCTATGTCCTACAGTTCAAGACATCGACTGAGACTTTGCTAAATCTCAGTTGACTGAAATTTAGCAAAACCCACAAAGAAAACTATACGGGCCGTCGCACATGCCGTTAACACACGAGAAACAAAAACATGCTCGAGAGCCTTCACGTGCGCTTGCGTGAACCATAAAGGAACTTCAGTCTAACGGTGAAACATGCAACCAAGTCTCAGTGGATTCTATATTTATGAGATCTTACATCGAGATCCGTGCAAAATTTTTTTTAGTTTTACGTCAAGATCAGTCGATGTTATGTTACCTGATTTAGACTTGATTAAGTCCCCAGACCTAGCCACACCCATTTAGTAAAACCGTTCTTTTAGCCCCACCAAGGCAAGTGCCGCTCAAGCCCAACCTAAATGTGAAGCAACTTATTGGGGTCGGAGGATGGTATCTTTGGTGGATTCGGCGTGAGACCACTCATAACGGATCTCCCCCACCCCCTTGCAAATGGCCAATGTCAATTCTTGCTATAGCTAATAATTTCCAGCAAGCGAATGCAAAGAATATGGCACCAGCGCAATATAGATGGAAGAAGCCGGAGTCCAGGTTTGTAAAACTAAATGTTGACGCAGCATTTTATATGGCAGAAGGAGTAGGAGCTACTGCAGCAGTGTTCAGGGATGCGAATGGATCCTTTCTAGCTGCTCAATGTATTTATATTTCTTATACATCCAACATGGTTATAACCGAGCATTGGCAATGCGGGATGGTCTGAATTTTGCAAACTCGCTAGGTTTCCCGCGGGTGGAGGCGGAGTCGGACTCGTTGATAGTAATTGAATCTTGTGATGGCCAGACAAGATGGTGGGATGAAGCTGCTG
This sequence comes from Triticum aestivum, assembly GCF_018294505.1. Lineage (NCBI taxonomy): Eukaryota > Viridiplantae > Streptophyta > Magnoliopsida > Poales > Poaceae > Triticum > Triticum aestivum. The sequence goes on from NC_057812.1 coordinate 607,696,338, forward strand.
CAACTTTTGCTGAATGTGTGGAGATCTCATCATTGATTGGGAAGGTCAAATTCAAGCATTGTTATCGTAGTTCAAACCAAGCGGCGCATGTGCTAGCAAATTACAGTTATTGTAATAAACTTTGTAGTCATTGGACGGACGAGCCGCCAGGCTGTCTTGTCTCAAAACTCGTGGACAATGTAATTTCTATCTAAGTTAATAAAGCTAGCTATGACGGTCTAAAAAGTAGAACTGTTCTTGAAATGGTTCACTACGGCAGATCTTTTTTTAGGCATTTCTCTATTGCTGATGAATCGTGCTTTTATCTTGGGCATCATGCACCTGGGCTGCAAAATGGGTCTGCCTAGGACACATCTAGATGTGACATAGTTATGTCACATCTAAGCTCATGTTCACTAGTTTGTGGTCTATTTTTTCTGTCCTAGTTTTTTTATTTCTTGTTGCTGCATTATATATTTGTGGGAGCTTAGATGTGACACCCTTAAAAACATCTAGATGTTTTTTTGACGAAATGCAGCTTGGCTGCTTTCATTGCGATTAGAAGGAGTAAAAGGTTACAAATGGGTAACCAGAGAGTAAACAAAGATTGGCGGAGGTTGGGGTTGGGGAATAGAATAGTGGTGTTGTTGTTGTTTCAAAACTAACCCTCAATCAGGCTCCCTTGGCCTTTCAATCAGTGCTATCACCCGACGTCTCCCAGCATCGATCCAAATCTTTGCTTCCTCCTATATGTTGGAAAGAACCTGATCAATCGTAGAGGCTTGTTGGCTGAAGACACGGGCATTTCGTTCCTTCCATAGTGACCACCAAATGAGCGCACTGATCGATCTCCAAGTTTTTTTGGCGTCCTTCCTGAGCCTACCCGAAGTGCGTGTCATCCAGCCCAGGAGGGTATCATCTGTGGGCAGTGGCGCCATGTCGCTCGGCATCATCAACAAGTCAAGCACTCGAAGCCACAACCCTTGCGTAAATGGGCAGCTCGCCAATATGTGCATCGCCGTCTCTGGCTTTGGAGTTTGTTGGCATAGCAAACATATTGGGTTATGTGGCCAGCCACGCTTGGCAAGGTTATCAGCCATAAGGCAACGTCCTTGAATCGCCAGCTAAACGAAGAACTGGCACTTCGGCGGGGCCTCGGAGTTCCAGGCCATTTTGGCAAAGTCCTGCTTGATGGTTGCTGCAAAGAGAATTCTGTTCACAGAGGCTGCGCTGTAAACACCATTGGCCGTCCATCTCCATGAGATTGAGTCCTGCTGATCTGGATTGAGGTGCACTGCTTGAAGGTCATGCCATAGGTTTGTGAACTGGAGGAGCACGTCAGCAGTCATGTTGGCCTTGAAATGTCTCATCCACTTGTCATTATGCAAAGCCGCAACAATGGTTATGCGCCGGAGGGTGCACTGGCCAAAAAGGTCGGGGTAAGTTGTGCATAGACTTTGACGCCGAAGCCATGGGTCAGTCCAGAATTGTGTGATCATGCCATCCCCAATTGAGAAGTCCACCGACACCTCGAAAAGTTGTCGCACGGTCCGGTCGACAGGCAGGGGAAGCCCAATCCATGGCTTGGATCGATCCATCCAAGATAACCAAAGCCATCTGCATCTCAGGGCCAAGCTCTTGTGTCCCAGGCTAGCACGCCCAGTCCGCCCATGGCACGAGGTAGGCATACCTACTTCCAATTTATCAGACATTTCCCACCAGGGGCTTCATCTTTATTGGCCGAGAGGAACCTACGACAGAGCTTGTCAATCTTCTTAACCATCCACGGATTTGGGTCGATCGCCAACAACTGGAATGTGGGGATAGCATATAGGACCGGTCTGATCAGAGCAACCCGATCGGAAATCGACATGTGCAGCTTGTTCCACACCTTGGTCTTCTTATGCAGCTTGTCAAAAATGGGCTGGTAATGGATTCTTTTGAGCTTCGTGACACCTAGCGGCATCCCCAAGTAGGTGCAGGGGAACTCTTTAACCGGACATTGAAGGGTGGCAGCAAGTGTAGCGATGTCTATCTCCTCACAGCGGATGCCGCATATACTGCTCTTCTGGAAGTTTGTCGTCAGCCCACTTGCATCAGCAAAGGTGTCAAAAATGGCCTTGGTTACAGTGATCTCATGTCTCGAGGGCTTGATGAACATGACAACATCATCTACGTAGAATGATGCCCTGATGGATGGCAAGTTCGTAGCGAGGGGGCTGAACAACTGGTTACTGACGGCAGTACGGATTAGGGCGTCCAACATGTCAATCACAAGGACAAACAACAATGACGATAGCGGGTCACCCTGGCGCAGGCCTTTGTGATGGTAGATTGTTGCTGACAGGTCGCCATTTACAAGGATCCTTGTGGATGCCGATGCAAGGATCAATGAGATCCAGTTGCGCCAGTTTTGACCAAAGCCTTTTGCAGTGAGGACTTCAAGCAGGAACTCCCAGGAAACACTGTCAAAGGCCTTTTGCACATCAAGCTTGAATAGGAGGGCAGGGATCTTCTTTAGGTACAGCTGCCGTGTCATGCCTTGTGCGAGAATAAAATTGTCGTGCAAAGATCTTCCTTTAAGGAATGCACTTTGAGTGGGCAGCACAAGGTCATTCATCTTGGGCTGCGGTCTTGTAGCAAGAATCTTCATTATTAATTTTGCTAAGAAAGAAATGAGACTGATTGGTCTATAGTCCTTGGCCTCTTCAACATCTTCACTCTTAGGAATAAGAATCATCGTGGCTTCATTGAGACATTGCAGGTGGGTTGAATTCAGGTTCTCGAACGCCTTGATTGCCATCATAATATCGGCCTTGATCACCTCCCAACAGACCTGGAAGAAGTGCGCAGTGAATCCATCCGGTCCCGACGCCTTTCTTGGGTTAATTTCCATTAAGGCGACCCTTACTTCCTCTTCTGAAAAAGCATTGTCCAATGCAGATAGGTCAGAAGCAAGAATACCAAGCTCATCATATTTTAGTCTACAGCCGCGCATCTTCTTTTTGCCAATTAGGTCATTGAAGTGGTTCCAGAGAATCTCCATCTTCTCCTGCTGCCCAGAAACCGATAATCCATTGTGCTTGAGAGAAAGCACTAATTTTTTTTCTCTGTCGTGCCATTGCTTTTGAACGCAAGAAAGCAGTGTTGCCATCACCATCCCTGATCGAATCAATCCTAGACCTCTGCCTCCAGTGTGACCTCTGCAGCGCAGCAATTCCCAACAAGTTCATTTTCAGCATTCCTCTGAAGCTGCGCTCAGCGGCTGTTAAATCCCTGTAGTCCATGGCAGTGTCAAGCATACCAACAAGCTCATTACAGATCGCCATCCGGATCTTCAGGTCACCAAGGAGAGAAGCACTCCATTTCTTCAGAGCACGCGCAGTGCGCGTGAGCTTCCAGTGCAGGATGAGATACGGGTCTGTACATGCGTAGGGTCTGTTCCATGCCTCCGAAATCACATGGTCAAACCCCTCTAGCTTGGACCAATAGTTCTCAAACCGAAAGTGTCGCGGCGGCCTGAAGAATGCATCCGTTGTTAGCAGCAAAGGGCAGTGGTCAGAGAGGCTAGAGGAAAACGCTCGAAGGATGGAGTTGGGGTAGATCGTGTTCCACTCATCATTGAATAGTAATCTGTCAAGCTTCACCATAGTGGCTCTCTCCTGCTCATTCGTCCAAGTGTACTTCCGCCCGTGAAGATACATGTCTGTTAACTCGAGCTCATTGATGAACCGACGAAACACAGCCATTGTTCTCCGATTAATGTTCAGGTTATTCTTCTTAGCTGCCAGGGCAATGAGGTTGAAGTCACCAGTGCAAATACACAGAATGTTGCTAGGGCAGTATAACCTGAGGTCATCCAGGAATTGCAATTTCTCTGAATCAGCTTGAGGCCCATAGACAGTGACTAAACTGAACCTTTGTCCAGACAACCTCCAAACACAACCAGCTGCTATAAATGAGTTTTGGATTGAACTAGGCACAATCGTTACCACATCAGGATTCAACGCAACAATTATGCCACCACGAGTCCCAACAGCAGGTGAGTAGCAGAACTCGGTGAACTTCACTCCACAACATTGAGCAACAACTTGGCAATCAACAAAGTCTAATTTTGATTCTTGCAGACAGATAACAGCAGGCTGATGCAAATTGACGATCTCTCGGACCGCACCGCGACGTGCCGGGTTATTTAGACCCCGTACGTTCCAGAGAAGGATACAGAAGCTACTCATGGGGAAACAAGATCGACAAACGACAGGGACAACACCTCGGTTAGGTGCGTCGACCTCGACGGCCGCCGCGAGTGCCTGGAGCGCCTGGATCTGCTGTTCAGTTAGGGGCTTCTTGAATGTTAGCTTGTAGCGCTCGAGCACCTCCTCCTCTTCCTCCTCTCCAGGCTCGGGGATTGCCAGACCCCTCTTGCTGATGATAAGGCGTCGGGCGAGGCGCATTGAGGGATTTCCTCCACCGGTGATGTCAATCTTCCTTCCTAATAGCCTATGGCTGCGGCGAGTGGCGGTGGCCGCTGAGCAGCTAGCGCGCTTTTTCTGTGGCGGCGCGGTGCCGGGAGTGTCTAGCAGCGGCGGCGACAGGGGAGTGGTCACACGGGAGAGGAGCCGCTCAATATCTGATGGCGATGATGGTTGTCCCATGGGTCGAGCAGCCAGTCTCTCAGCATCATTCCCCTCAATTTGGGCCAGAGTGATGTTTACCAGTGGCTCAGCATCGTGGGTTGTGCTCAGCGTCATGGGGGTCATTCGGCCCATTGTATATTGCATCACCGGGCCCAACAGATCCAAAGGGGTGCTCATCTCCTCATGGCCCAGGTCCAACCCAGCAGGCCAGTGAACGCGCGCAGCCAACGGTGTGTCCCCTTGCACAGAGGCACCTAGGTCAGCGCAGGCCTCCAGAGGGGGGACGGGATGCAGCGCAGGTGCTGCAGGGGTAAGGTGCAGCTCTTCCTCTAGGATTGCAGGGGTGTTGGGGAGGCCACCAATCATAAGAGTGGCAAGCTCCTGTGCACACACAGTACCCGACCCTCGGTGCCCGAGAGCACGCCTACCGCGTCGCCAGCAGGCATGCCATGGCCCTGCCAAGCAGCAGGATCAGAGGAGACGCCGTCAGCAGCATGGAGGGCAGGAGGAACCAACTGTTGCTCTAACAGCGTGGTTACGACGTTAGAGCCACCAGTGGGCACCGTCTCAAGCACGGCGGGTGGCTCGCACGGCTCCATCAGAGACGACGAGATGGAACGAAGCCGCTGGGCGGAGCCGGCACCACCACGCACTTGTCTCCTCTCAGAACGAGCCATCGAGGAGGCTTGCTGCACTCGCAGATAGTCGACGGCGGCATAGCCATGTGCCCATGGCTGCGGGTGCTCCTCCGAAGGCTCGCCATCTTCGTCTTCATCGTGTCCGCCGGGAGGGTCGCAGCGGCCAGCAATAGCCGCTAACAAAAACATGGTGCCCGCCACGATGAACACTAGCGCCGAGTTCGTGAGGCGGGCTTCTTCCGCGGCAAGGCACATGGCCCGGCGGCCACGGCGCAGGCCTCCAGGGGCGAGGAGCGAGGCGGGGTTGCTCGCAGCCATCTTGTCCGCTGGCGGTGGTGGGGGCGGGACCGGCGCTGGAGGTGTCAGTAAGCAGATACGCGTCTGGACTGGGGCACGCGTGGAGACGGGGTGGTCCGGCGGGAAGACTAGCCTGGAGTGCACCGGTGGAGGGGTAGGGTGTCGTTACGGTGGAGGCGGCGGCGGTGGTGGGCAGTTGAGCGACGAGAGCGACACACGAGGAAGGTGCTTCCTATGACAGAATCGGGCGGTGTGTCGCTCTCGCACACAATGCAGGCAGCGGACGGGATTGCGGCAGCAGACGACATGGTGTCTGGTGTCTAGGCAGCGAAAGCAGCGGCCACAGACATCTTCTTTGTAGCCGGAATCTCCATTACTGCCAGTAGGCTGTGAATTAGACAAACTGCTGCAAAAATATCTCTGCCCACCAAGAAGCAACTTAAAAATCAGCAACCCTTCCTGGATTTGTAACTCCTGGCGCAGCTCCCGAACGCTATCAGATTGAGACAACCAAGTACGGCCATCAGCCAGAAGAAGCGATCCAGATGACCCTCGTTCAGGTCGTCGGGGATCCACCTAGGCGCGCCACCAGTCGTCGTCGCCCACTGCACGGCCGTCAGTAGGAATGAGCTCAGGTAGCCGCCGGCCGCTACCGCGAGAAGCGCGAGCGCCGTGCATACGGTCTTCATCGCGGCCGGCGCCTGGCCGTAGAAGAAGTCGAGCTGGCCGATGGTGGTGAGCACCTCGCCCACGCCCACCAGCACGTACTGCGGCGCCTGCCACAGCACGCTCGTCGAGCATGGCGCCAGGGGCTCCGCCCTCGCCGCACGGAGGCGCGCCGTCTCGAGAAGCGCCGCGGCCGCCATGGCGAGCACGGGCATGGCGAGGCCGGCGCCGACCCTCTGCAGCTCCGAGATGCCCTTCTCTCTCCCCGTGAGCCTTCTTGCCGCCGGAACAAAGACCCGGTCGTAGAGAGGGACCAGGACGATGATGGTGATTATATCGAAGGTTGACATGGGCGCGGGCGGGACGCGCACGAAGCCGACGGTAGCGTCCATCGCCCTGCCTTGCTCGATGAATGTCGACGAGATCTGCACCGACACGGCATAGAAGAACACGACGGTCGCCTAGAGCGGCAGCATCCGCACGAGAATCTTGAGCTCCTCGACCTGCGTCACGATGCAGAGCCTCCACGGGCTGCGCGGCACCGGCACGGCTGCTGCCTCCACCTCCTTGTCAGAGGCCACGACAATGGTGGCCTTATCGAAGAATCTGATCAAGGAAGCAACAGATCCATCTTGAGTAAGTGGTGAATTGAACCAAGCAAGCTGCAAGAAGATACGAGGAGAATTGTAGTAACTGACCGGAGATCAGTGGTGTGTTCGATCCTCTCGACACCCTTCATGGCGAGGTCATCTTCCGGCATGTCGTAGAGCAGAGAGCTGTCGGCCGGCAGCTCGACGCCGCACTTTCTCACGGCAGCAACCACGACCTGGCACACTCTGGTGAGCGGGCTGCCGCGAGTCCGTTGAAACCTGTAGGTCCGTGACGCCGCGACCAGGCAAGAAAGCCCGACGGCCAGGACGACCGCCGGGACGGTCAGGCCCAGCGCCCAGCCGTAATGATCTTGCACCCACACGATGCCGGTGCTGGATATCAGCGACGTGCAGCTCATGTTGAACACGTACCAGTTGAAGAAGGAGCCCTTGGTCAGGCGCTCCGATGGGTCGCCGTCGTCGAACTGGTCGGCGCCGAAGGACATGAGGCACGGTCGGAGTCCGCCCAGCCCAACGGCAATCATGTACAGGCCGAGAAACAAGACGAACTCCTGAACCGACACCATGTTGGACGAGGTGAGGCCTCTGATGGACACGCCGTTCTCGACGAGCAGCGGGAGGTACGCCGAGAATGCTGTCATCAGCATGCCCTGGCCAAAAAACAGAGAGACCAAATTCTAACGATCTTCCATAATGCTGTCTGCTCTGAATTTTCTCGATTAATTGAAGTGCTCCAGGCATGATGTCGACTGCAGAGTATCGTAATTAATTGAAGTGCTACTCTGTATGCTATTCTTGATTGCTCCATTGGGACATGACATCGAGATGCAGAATGTGCGCAGAGTGGCCGGGAGGAGGATCAAGTAACGTACTGCGACGCCGACGAAGCAGGAGACGACCATGGTGCGGTACCTTCCGCAGTAGGAGTCGGCCACGACGGCGCCGCCGAGGGGCATGAGGAAGCAGGTGGCCTGCCAGGTGGACACGTTCCTCGCCGCGGCGACGTTGCTCTGGCCCAGGACGCCGGTGAGGTACGTGACGAGGTTGTAGGAGATGCCGTAGAAGGCCAGGCAGTAGCAGAACTCGGTGCCTGCATGGGCACCATCGTTCCAAGATTAAAACTGAATTAACCATCACGCAAAGAAATTTATCACTACCGAGAACAGGTGAATGAAGAAGAAATAAATTACCGAGAACTGAGCGGCACGCGCGCCATCCACCCGTGCGATTCTTGAGCGCCGGGTTCCCGTTGAAGTCGAGGGACCCGTCGGTGGTGTACGCCTCCGCCGCCTGCGACGGTAATCCCCACCAAACTTAATAGCGAGACATCATCCATGCCATGTGCTAAAATCATGCAGAGGAAAGGAGAGAAAACAATTGAATTGAACCAGAAAGAAAAGGATTTTTCACGGGGGAGAAAGAGGCGAGGGGGACGAGACGGACCTCGGCTGGAAGTCGGGCGAGCAGGGGCACCGTGTGCTCGCCGGCGGAGGCCATGGCGTGCGAGAGGAGCCTGGGAGCGTACGTCTCTCGCTCGTCCAATGCTTCACTTGGCGGCGGTGCAGTGGGTGGAGATTAGGGTAATCTTGTAGGAGTAGCCGTCCTGACGGACGCATCCTGGCAATTGGAGCGGCTGCAGATGCGAGGTAGCTAGGCCGCCTTAGCCAAGGCGACAGTGATTGAGCCCTTTGCTGAGACTGAGAGCGACATGTAAAATGTGGACGGGGCAACCGCGGCCATGGCGCCAACCAAAAGAATCAGGCGGCAAATCGCAAATGAAAAGATAGATAGAAGAATATTATCGGGTGACTGTGCCACATCCACTGGATTTAGCACGCAAGTATGGGCGTGCTCTGCGGATGCTAAATGGTTTCTTCCCTTTTTGGGACGACACCAATGATTCACACTTATGGTCCGCGATGGTTTAGAGCATCTCCAGCTGTTCAGTTTTTCACGGGCTTGAAATAGCGCCGCCCTGCGGGTGAACCGAACGATAATTTTGACATGTGGGCAATCTGATTCTCAGCTGCTGCCTTAGGTCGTTCTCAGGCGTCGATTTCGGCCCACTATCGACACAAATTGGCCCATTTTTTAGCCTGTTTTCGGCATAAATTGGTCCATTATCGACGCAAACCTACCAATTTCGGCCCGTATTCAGCGTGCTTGGGCACAAATTGAACAAAACCTATTTTTATCACATAGTTCATCACAGAAAACCAATAGAAATCAAATAGTTCAATACAAATTATATATTCAACAAATAAAAACTCTTATTTCATCACACGTTGAGCTAGGTGTTGCCCTTGAGCCTCCATAGGTGCTCCACCAGATCCTGCTGCAGTTGTTGATGCATTAGTGCGTTTCGGATCTTCTGACGAATATTGAGGAAGGCAGTCCAGGTTGTCGGTGGGTGGTGATCAACTTGGGCAAAATGACCCTGCATGTAATACGGTTTAGTATCAAACACTGGTTCTTCCTGCTCGCTCTCAAGTTGACAGAGCAAGTCATGATCTCCCACATTTGATCTTTTGACCAGGTCTGAGCGAGGTATTGGACAACGGCAAATCAAGATTGGATCACACCAAATGCCCGCTCGACATCCTTCCTGCAAACCTCCTGAACCTTCGCAAAGTTGGAATTCTTGACTCCTGGCGCAGGGTTTGAAATAGTCTTCACAAATATGGACCATATCGGATAGATGACATCTGCTAGGTAGTATCCCTTGTTGTAGTGCCGCCCATTGACCTCGAAGTTCACTGGAGGAGAATGACCTTCAACAAGCTTGGCAAAGACAGGGGAGCACTGCAGTATGTTAATGTCATTGTGAGTTCTGACATACCAAAGAAGGAGTGTCAAATCCAGAGGTCGTGTGTGGCCACTACCTCAAGTACCGCACTACAATCGCCTTTGACGCCTTTGTACATCCCCTGCCAAGCAAATGGACAGTTTTTCCATTTCCATTGCATGCAGTCGATACTTCCAAGCATCCCAAAAAATCCTCTTGCTGCATTCTATACTAAGATCCGAGTGGTGTCTTCAGCATTGGGTGATCGCAAGTATTGCGGTCCAAACACTGCCACCACTGCCCTGCAGAACTTGTAAAAGCACTCAATGGTCGTGGACTCGGTCATGCGCCCATAGTCTTCCAGTGAATCACCGGGAGCTCCGTATGCAAGCATCCTCATAGCTGCCATGCACTTCTGAAGTGAAGTGAATCTAAGTGTGCCGGTGCAATCCTTCTTGCACTTGAAGTAGCTATCGAACTCCTTGATGGAATTCACAATCTTGAGGAAGAGCTTTCGGCTCATCCTATAACGGCGCCGAAATACTTTGTCGCTGTGCAGTGGAGCGTCGGTGAAGTAGTCGGAGTAGAGCAAGCAATAGCCTTTCAGCCAATGCCACTGCTTTGCCTTCAGCTAGCCCGATGCCGAGCCACCTCGCCGCGGCTTTGCATTGATCGCGAGTAGGCTGGCCAGGGCGGCGACGACCATGACATGCTCTTCGTCTTGGGCGTCGGCATCGGCTTCCTCCTCCAGCAGCGCCGTGAGTGCCTACTCGTTGTTCGAGTCCATTGTCGAGCAGACAAATCACCGAACACCTGGCAGGCGTGGTAGGCGCGCAGCCACCGGGATTGGCAAGGCGGCGGGAGGGTGTGTGCGGGGGGAGGGGGGAGGGGCTGGGGAATCTGGACATGTAAGATGCATTTTCGCCTAACAGTGGTGGCCCAGTGTGCTGGATTCGGCCTGGAATCGTCGGGCCCAAAAACGGGCCGAGATGGCGGATTTCGGCATCTTGGGGCACAACTGGGTTTTTTTTTCAGCGCCGGCTCAAAAAAAGTCGCCCTGGGCCATGTTAGGGGCGCGGCTGAAGATACTCTTAGGATTGTTTCTGTGACAGCTTTGACTCGCCGTGCATTTCTTTTCGAAAATGCTATCCGGCTGTCGTACGATATTTGACACATGTCAGCGAACGCTCTAATCGCGGTAGGTTTGCACGAACGAATCTTGAAGCTAGCTAGGGTGCGTCGTGGGCGGTGGTTTCCACATGGTTGGTGGCGCATCGCCACCGGGTCAAGCGCCGCTGCTCACCATCGACAAGTCTTCATCCGTTACTTCTGACATCGCTGCTATCGGCGAAGGTAAGCGCCGTTGCTCGTCGCTTTGTTGTCGTGCGTTTCGCTCTTTTGTTGGCACGTAAACTTCTCGTGCCCGGTTGGGCAAAGAGCCCAGGCAAATGCTCTCAAACGTGCTAGACGGCGCGCACGACGGGTGGCCGACACACCCGTGCACAACCGGGTATGGGAACCGGACAGTTGCGTGCAACGAGAGGCCGGCCAGCCGCCTCTCCAACTCGGACGGCAAATGCACGCACAGCTGGGCAAGCCATAAACACGAGTCTCGCACTAGCTACACAACCTGGCTGGGTCCGAAGGACACAGTCAGGCAGACCCCAGCATGACACGGGCGAGCTAGCTCCCGTGGCGGCCGAGGACACTGACGGGCTGACCCGGTGTTGCCATCGCGCCCGAGGCAACGCGCGGGGGCGACAAAATATACCTCATGACTGTGGCCCCGGTCGCACGCACGTCCCATCCTTCATTGACCCCCGAGGGAAGTTGTGCCGCTGCGGGCCCCCGTGTAGATCAGACGACCGAGAGATCGCCATGGAGCTAGCCGCGGGCCCCACGCGCAACCGACGGCGCAAAGGGTACTCGCACCCATAGGAGGCAGACTCGACTGCACGATGGCTCGCACGCACAGGCGGTCTAGCCGACATGGACCGCTGAGACGGGTCGCTTGCGTGCGGGATGTTCGGGCAGATCGGACGTCCCGCGCGGGCGGACGACATCGAGAGGCAGACCTGGCTGCACATTCGCGTGCAGGCAGCGTGCGGGAATGCTCTCATGGCCGCGGAGGAAGCCATCCCATGATGGTGGCCCCAAGTACGCCCCGTGATCCACCAGTCATGCACCGCTGAGTCGGGACGCTCGGTGCGCACGGTCCAGGCATATCAGAGTGCGCGGGGAGCCTACGAGAGACCCTCATGGCACGCCAATGGCAAGCAAGACGCCGCAGAGGCCTTGTTCACCCTCGATGGCCCTAGAAAGCGGGTACTCCAGCATCCATTATAAGATTATTAATAACATGTGAACAAAAAATTGAAATATATATGACTTATTACATTTGATTATGTATAGTTTAAAAAAATATTGAATAAAAGTAGTAAAAAAGCGGAAATCCAATTCGGCTTTAAAATGCTTTTCAAATGTCAAAACATGAAAAAGAAGTGTCTATAGTTACATCTAAATGCTACTACCCGCAAATTTTTAGGTGAAAATATTAAGCACGTTTGCATGCGCAAAAAAACAACAAGTTGAACACCGAACGCCACCTCCATAACACCCAATTTTGTTTTTTCATTGACGCAATACTGCTACTCCGTTTCGCATGAAAACTATCAAGCATGCTTGCGACACTAACATGAACATCTATAAAAGAAAATTCTGAATTTTCTAAATTTATTTACTATTTTTTAATTTATTGTTCATCCGAATGCAAATGCACCTAGTGTTGGTGGTGGGTCTTATTTCATCCATAATTATACGATGATGTGTCATACTTGCATGTTGAGATAAATAAAGCTAGTGTGGATGACTCAACATATAGGATTCTTGTGCAAAGATAATGTAATTCTAGTAATACAAAAAGTGGCATGAGTCCTTTTTTGTCATTCTAGATTTTCCACTATTGCTGATCTCGGTTGGATGTGTGAGTTGATACAAGTTAATTGTTTTTGGGATAAAGAAATCGTTGCAACATTATTTGATAATCAAAAGGTCACTAGTTGAGTTCACAAAAGAATCAAAATTAAAATTCCAGAAGAATATAATCACCATTTGTAAAAAGTGTTCACTTATGTTTGACTTTCAACAATTATATTAATCTTTGTTTGAACGTTTAGGTTCTAATAGTAAGTAATACCATAACACGCACTTCTAATTTGACTCACCTTCGACAATAGGGTTGCCACATACATTATGTTTCAGCATCCATAATTTTGTAAGATTCAACATAAAAAATAACACTCGTAAAAAAATACAATGCCGATGTGTTATAAAAAAAATACAGATTTGACTTATTACGACATTATAGTCCACCTCACCGACAGTTTGAAACATCGTCTATATAGCACTGCTCTTTTTACTAAGAGGGTAAGCAAAAGTGGGCTTCATCTACAATTAAATATTCTCATATAAAGATAATGTAGTTCTAGTGGCACACATTTTTTTGCTGGCGTGCTATTTCTGATGATCTCGGACATGGAGTTTCGCTCTTGGATGCAGATCTTGTGATGCTCGATTGATAGTTTTCCATGCAAATAACAAACATGATGATGTGGCAGTGAATTAAAGAAGAGAAAGAGAGGATTAGAGTAACATAGGTAGATACCATAACATAATAAATGTTATACTACTTTGTGTCATGTATGACTATAAATAAGGTCATTCATGATACTACTTTATAATACTATGCACTATAAAAATAATATCATACATTAGTATCATATGCATGATGCTAGTATATGATACTCTCAACTACAAGTAGCCTCAGCATAAGGAAATTGATAACGGCGCAGTTTCAATACCGTGTTGAGTAGCTGGCCACCAAACAGTCGACGTGGAGAGCAACCTCCTTGCCAAAGAGTGGCAGGCTCATTCTTGTGAAGACGGTGCTATGCGCAATCCCAATGTATTCTCTGCTAGCGTTGGAGCTCCGCTCCAAGACAATTGTGGCACTACAATAGATTAGCCGTGCTTTTTGTGGTGTGCCAAACATGAAGCATGGGACGGTAAATGTGTCGTCGCATGGGAATCGGTCTGCACACCCAAATAGCTTAATGCGGCTTTGACGGCACAGTGGTTACGGTTGCGGCGCACTGGCAGATTGATACCATGAAAGGAGTTCAGGATCACCATACCAACCGAGGCACTCACAATCTATCATTCGGCGGTGGTGGCCATAGTGGGCGACGATGGCGACGGGCCTTTTCTGAGAGGACCACTGGCTCAACGCTTACCGCATCCAAGAGCTTGCGTCCACGTTATATGCGAAGGAAATATGCTCTAGAGGCAATAATAAAGTTGTTATTTTATATTTCCTTATTCATGATAAAGATTTATTATTCATACTAGAATTGTCTTGATTGCAAACTTAAATATATGTGTGAATACATAAACAAATACCGTGTCCCTAGTATGCCTCTACTAGACTAGCTCGTTGATCAAAGATGGTTAAGGTTTCCTAACCATAGACATGTGTTGTCATTTGATGACGAGATCACATCATTAGGAGAATGATGTGATGGACAAGACCCACCCGTTAGCTTAGCATAATGATCGTTCAGTTTATTGCTATTGCGTTTCTCATGTCAAATAATTATTCCTTCGACTATAAGATTATGCAACTCCCGGATACCGGAGGAATACCTTGTGTGCTATCAAAGGTCACAACGCAACTGGGTGATCATAAAGATGCTCTACGGGTATCTCCGAAGGTGTTTGGTGAGTTGGCATAGATCAAGATTAGGATTTGTCACTCTGAGTATCGGAGAGGTATCTCTGGGCCCTCTCGGTAATACACACCATAAGCTTGCAAGCAAACGACTAAGGAGTTAGTCATGAGGTGATGTATTACGAAAAGAGTAAAGAGACTTGCCAGTAGCGAGATTGAACTAGGTATGAAGATACCGACGATCGAATCTCGGGCAAGTAACATACCGATCACTACAAAAAATACACTTACGTGATTATACGTGTTTGTCACAGTAGGTCACGTTTTTTGTCATGCATGTACATCCATGATGATTTTATGACAGAATCAATACAATATCTGTGCTGCCGTAGAAGTGTTCCATGACATTACCAAAATTATTATCACGAAAGTGTCCACTTCCATGACGATAAATCGCGCGTCATAGAAGTGATTTCGTCAAGGGTAACCGACACGTGGCATCTACCGTAACGGGTCACCGTTAAGCTATCGGGTTTCAGTTTGGATCCGATAACCCGTTAACAGCCCAGACCAATGGAGATTTTCCACGTGTAAAATTCTAAATGGCCAGAGGAACCACGTGTCGGCTCACCGTCGGGACATATGTCATCCAGTCATTGGACAGAAGGCGCCTATGATACATCGACATGTGGAACGACCTAACAGAGGCCCATTCCGGTGAAAAGGCCGAGCCGTTTGACTTGGTCAAAAGGTAGCGGGCCGGCCCATGAAAAGCCTGTTAACGGCTTGTTCGCATATAGCCCATTTACAGCTCGCTAAGTCACAGCCTGTTACGGCTTATCCGGATTAGGCCCAATAGCATCGTAACTCTTAGCCCATTAACGGCCCGTGGTGAAACTGGCCCGTAATGAACAGTGTATCGCTTTATATCCATTAACGGCCCATTAGTCTACCGGCCATTTCCAGCCCGTGTTAACTTTCGGCCTTCTAAGGGCCCATTTATTCTTGGGATCATTGAGGGAGTCCTGGATTAGGGGGTCCCCGAGCGTCCGGGCTATGTGACGTGGGCCGGACTGGTGGGCCGTGAACATACAATATAGAAGGCCTCCCCCGTGTCCGGATGGGACACTCCTTGGCATGGAAGGCAAGCTTGGCGTTAGGATATGAAGATTCCTTTCTCTATAAACCGACCCTGTACAACCCTAGCCCCCTCCGATATCTATATAAACCGAAGGGTTTAGTCCGTAGAGGCAGTCATAATCATACAGGCTAGACATCTAGGGTGTAGCCATTACGATCTCGTGGTAGATCAACTGTTGTAACCCCTATACTCATCAAAGTCAATCAAGCAGGAAGTAGGGTATTACATCCACTAAGAGGGCCCGAACCTGGGTGAACATTGTGTCCCCTGCCTCCTGTTACCTTCGATCCTTAGACGCACAGTTCAGGACCCCCTACCCGAGATCTGCTGGTTTTGACACCGACATTGGTGCTTTCATTGAGAGTTCCTCTGTGCTGTCTACAAAGGATTCGATGGCACGTTCAATCGTCCACAATGATGCTATTTTGGGGGAGATTTTTTCCCCCGGGCCAGATTTTCATATTCGGCGGCTTCGCACTGCGTGCCAACTCGATTGGACACCTCGAGCAGATCGACAGCTACGCCCTTGGTCATCAGATCAGTTTTGGGAACCTAAACTATGTCGCCGATATCCGAGGAGATTTGATCTTCAAAGGGTTAGCGGCCCCGATCACCGCTCTAGCCTTAGATATGGGGCAGGCTGTCAGGTCCGAAGACGGGGGTGTAGAGCCCGCCTGATTCCTTGCAATTACGGAACTTGTTAGCAGAGATCCAGAGGGGACGGTGTCATCGGCAAACACGAAGACGAACCAAACTCCCCTTGTCACTGAAGCACCGGATACCCCGCCGGACTCTATGTCCTTACTCTCGAGGTCCGTGTCAAGCGGGCGCTACCAGGAGGCTCCAACTCCGGACAGCCCCACGGACTCTCGCCTCTTTGTCCAACCCTCACCTTTAAGCGAGGTTGTGGACTTAATGCGATCACTCGCCATTATGGAAGGATCACTTCCAAATTATGCCCAGCCCAGACTAGGGGCTACGAGTGAGGAATTTTACGTCCCACCCACCACCCACTTCATAGCCACTATCGAGGATCTAACCGACATGCTGGACAACGCCTCCGAAGACATCGACGATATGGACGACGATGCCGGAGACGAACAAGGCCAAAACCCTCCGTTTAC
Organism: Triticum aestivum; assembly: GCF_018294505.1. Taxonomy (NCBI): domain Eukaryota; kingdom Viridiplantae; phylum Streptophyta; class Magnoliopsida; order Poales; family Poaceae; genus Triticum; species Triticum aestivum. Next base: position 607,712,942 of record NC_057812.1, read on the forward strand.
CAGAAGATGGACGGCCACCTCCACATACGACGTGTACATGGTTGATACGTCTCCAATGTATCTATAATTTTTGACTGTTCCATGCTATTATATTATCTGTTTTGGATGTTTAATGGGCTTTATTATACACTTTTATATTATTTTTGGGACTAACCTACTAACCCAAGGCCCAGTGCAAATTGCTGTTTTTTTTGCCTATTTCAGTGTTTCGCAGAAAAGGAATATCAAACGGAATGAAACCTTCAGGAAAGTTATTTTTGGAACAAACGTGATCCAGGGGACTTGGAATAGACGTCAAGAAAGGAGCGAGGAGGCCATGAGGCAGGGAGGGGCGCCTGCCCCCCTGGGCGCGTCCCCCACCCTCGTGGGTCCCTCGCAGCTCCACTTACCTAGTTCTTCCTCCTATATATATATATCTATATATATATATGTATATATATATATGTATATATATGTGTATATATATGTATATATATATATATATCCATATACTCCAAAAACATCCAGGAGCACCAGGAAACCCTATTTCCACCGCCGCAACTTTTTGTACCCAAGAGATCCCATCTTGGGGCCTTTTCCGGAGCTCTGCCGGAGGGGGAATCGATCACAGAGGGCTTCTACATCAACACCATAGCCTCTCTGATGATGTGTGAGTAGTTTACCACAGACCTTCGGGTCCATAGTTATTAGCTAGATGGCTTCTTCTCTCTCTTTGGATCTCAATACAAAGTTCTCCTCGATTTTCTTGGAGATCTATTCGATGTAATTCTTTTTGCGGTGTGTTTGTCAAGATGCGATGAATTGTGGGTTTATGATCAAGTTTATCTATGAACAATATTTGATTCTTCTCTGAAATCTTTTATGTATGATTTTTTTCTTTGCAAGTCTCTTCGAATTATCAGTTTGGTTTGGCCTACTAGATTGATCTTTCTTGCAATGGGAAAGTGCTTAGCTTTGGGTTCAATCTTGCGGTGTCCTTTCCCAGTGACAGCAGGGGCAGCAAGGCACGTATTGTATTGTTGCCATCGAGGATAAAAATATGGGGTTTATACCATATTGCTTGAGTTTATCCCTCTACATCATGTCATCTTGCCTAATGCATTACCCTGTTCTTATGAACTTAATACTCTAGATGCATGCTGGATAGTGGTCGATGTGTGGAGTAATAGTAGTGGATGCAAAATCGTTTCAGTCTACTTGTCGCGGACGTGATGCCTATATACATGATCATGCCTAGATATTCTCATAATTATGCACTTTTCTATCAATTGCTGGACAGTAATTTGTTCACCCACCGTAATACTTATGCTATCTTGAGAGAATCCACTAGTGAAACCTATGGCCTCGGGTCTATTTTCCATCATATAAGTTTCCAATCTATTTTACTTTGCAATCTTTATTTTTCAATCTATATCATAAAAATACCAAAAACATTTATCTTATTATCTCTATCAGATCATACTCCCGTAAGTGACCGTGAAGGGATTGACAACCCCTATATCGCGTTGGTTGCGAGGTTCTTATTTGTTTGTGTAGCTGCGAGGTGACTTGCGTGAAGTCTCCTACTGGATTGATACCTTGGTTCTCAAAAATTGAGGGAAATACTTACGCTACTTTGCTGCATCACCCTTTCCTCTTCAAGGGAAAACCAACGCAGTGCTCAGAGGTAGCAAGAAGGATTTCTGGCGCCATTGCCGGGGACATCTACGCACAAGTGAAGACATACCAAGTACCCATCGCAAACTCTTATCCCTCGCATTACATTATTTTACATTTGCCTCTCGTTTTCCTCTCCCCCACTTCACCCTTGATGTTTTATTCGCCCTCTTTTCCATTCGCCCTCTTTTTCCGTTCGCCTCTTTTTCTCTCGCTTCTTGTGTGCTTGTGTGTTGCATTGTTTGTCATGATGGCTCAAGGTAATACTAAATTGTGTAATTTTTCCAATACCAGCAATAATGATTTTATTAGCACTCCAATTTCTCCCCTTACCGATGCTGAATCTTGTGAAATTAATACTACTTTGCTAAATCTTGTCATGAAAGATCCATTTTCTGGCCTTCCTAGTGAAGATGCCGCTACCCATCTAAACAGCTTTGTTGATTTGTGTGATATGCAAAATAGGAAAGATGTGGATAATGATATTGTTAATTTGAAGCTATTCCCGTTTTCGCTTAGAGATCATGCTAAAACTTGGTTTTCTTCTTTGCCTAAAAGTAGTATTGATTCTTGGAATAAGTGCAAATATGCTTTTATCTCTAAGTATCTTCCTCCCGCTAAGATCATCTCTCTTAGAAACGATATTATGAACTTTAAGAAACTAGATCATGAGCATGTTTCACAATCTTGGGAAATGATGAAATTAATGATTCACAATTGCCCTACTGATGGTTTGAATTTATGGATGATCATACAAAAAAATTGCTGGAATGAATTTTGCTTCTAGAAATCTTTTATATTCGGCCGCGGGAGGTACTTTTATGGAAATCACTTTAGGAGAAGCTACCAAACTCCTAGATAATATTATGATTAATTATTCTCAATGGCACACCGAAAGATCTACTAGTAAAAAGGTTCATGCTATAGAAGAAATTAAAGTTTTGAGTGGAAAGATGGATGAACTTATGAAATTGATTGCTAATAAGAGTGTTTCTTATGATCCTAATGATATGCCTTTGTGAGAATAATAATGAATCTATGGGTGTGAATTTTGTTGGCAGGAACAATTGTGGTAACAATGCGTATAGAGGAAACTTTAATCCTAGGCCGTATCCTAGTAATTCCTCTAATAATTACAGTAATTCCTACAACAATTCTTATGGAAATTATAATAATACGCCCTCTGATTTTGAATCTAGAATTAAAGAATTTATTAGTTCGCAAAAGAGTTTCAATGCTTTGATTGAAGAAAAAATGTCTAAGACTGATGAGTTGGCTAGGAACGTGGACATAATTTCTCTTGATGTTGATTCTTTGAAACTTAGATCTATTCCACCTAAGCATGATATCAATGAGTCTCTCAAAGCCATGAGAATTTCCATTGATGAGTGCAAAGTAAGAACCATTAGGATGCGTGCTAAAAAGGATTGCTTTATAAAAGCGTGTTCTTCTAGTTTTGATGATAATAAGGAAGAAGATCTAAAAGTGATTGATGTGTCTCCTATTAAATCTTTGTTTTTCAATATGAATCTTGATAATGATGGGACCGGAGATGAGTCAACTTTAGTTAAAGGCGTCCCAATAATTCTGAGTTTTTAGATCTTGATGCAAAATTTAATAAAAGTGGGATTGAAGAGGTCAAAACTTTGCATAGCAATGAACCCATCATTTTGTATTTCAAGGGATTTAATTATGATGATTGCTCTTTGATAGATTGTATTTCCTTGTTACAATCCGTGCTAAATTCTTCGCGTGCTTATAGTCAAAATAAAGCTTTTACCAAACATATCATTGATGCTTTAATGCAATCTTATGAAGAAAAGATTGAATTAGAAGTTTCTATCCCTAGAAAACTTCATGATGAGTGAGAACCTACTATTAAAATTAAGATTAAAGATCATGAATGCTATGCTTTATGTGATTTGGGTGCTAGTGTTTCCACGATTCCAAAAACTTTGTGTGATGTGTTAGGTTTCTGTGAATTTGTTGATTGTTCTTTAAATTTGCATCTTGCGGATTCCACTATTAAGAAACCTATGGGAAGGATTAATGATGTTCTTATTGTTGCAAATAGGAATTATGTGCTCGTAGATTTCATTGTTCTTGACATTGATTGCAATCCTACATGTCCCATTATTCTTGGTAGACCTTTTATTAGAACGATTGGTGTAATTATTGATATGAAAGAAGGGAATATTAGATTCCAATTTACGTTAAGGAAAGGTATGGAACACTTTCCTAGAAAGAAAATTAAATTACCTTATGAATCTATTATGAGAGCTACCTATGAATTGCATACTAAAGATGACAATACCTAGATCTATTCTTATTTTTATGCCTAGCTAGGGGCGTTAAACGATAGCGCTTGTTCGGAGGCAACCCAACTTTATTTTTGTTTCTTGCTTTTTGGTTATGTTTAGTAATAAATAGTTCATCTAGCCTATGTTTAGATGTGGTTTCATACTTTTAATTAGTGTTTGTGCCAAGTAGAACCTTTGGGAAGACTTGGGGGAAGTTTTTGCGATCTTGCTGTAAAAAACAGAAACTTTAGCGCTCACGAGATTTGCTGCCATTTTTTACTGGAGAGTGTAATTAGGTTGATTATTTTTGAAGATGATTAACAGAAAAATTCCTCACGTCCACCAATTTATTTCAGAATTTTTGGGGTTACAGAAGTATTTGAAACCTACAGATTACTACAGACTGTTCTGTTTTTGACAGATTCTGTTTTTCTTGTGTTGTTTGCTTATTTTGATGAATCTATGGCTAGTACCGGAGGGTATGAACCATAAATAAGTTGGAATACAGTAGGGTTAAAACCAATATAAATAAAAAATGAGTTCATTACATTACCTTAAGTGGTGGTTTGTTTTCTTATACTAACGGAGCTCATGAGATTTTCTATTGAGTTTCGTGTTGTGAAGTTTTCAAGTTTTGGGTAAAGATTTGATGGATTATGGAATAAGCAGTGGCAAGAGCCTAAGCTTGGGGATGCCCAAGGCACCCCAAGGTAAATTCAAGTACAACCAAAATCCTAATCTTGGGGATGCCCTGGAAGGCATCTCCTCTTTCGTCAGGGCATCCCCTCTTTCGTCTTCGTCCATCGATAACTTTACTTGAGGCTATATTTTTATTCACCACGTGATATGTGTTTTGCTTGGAGCGTCTTGTATGATTTGAGTCTTTTCTTTTTAGTTTACCACAATCATCCTTGCTGCACACACCTTTTGGGAGAGACACACATGAATTGGAAATTATTAGAATACTCTATGTGCTTCACTTATATCTTTTAGAGCACAGTGGTGGTTTTATTTTATAGATATTATTGATCTCTCATGATTCACTTATATTATTTCTAGAGTCCTTTAGAAAAGCATGGTAATTTACTTTGGTATAATAAAAACTTTCATAAAAAGGTGCATTGAATACTATGAGAAGTTTGATACTTGATAATTGTTTTGAGATATAAAGATGGTGATATTAGAGTTGTGCTAGTTGAGTAGTTGTGAATTTGATAAATACTTGTGTTGAAGATTGAAAGTCCCGTAGCATGCACGTATGGTGACCGTTGTGTAACAAATTTGAAACATGAGGTGTTCTTTGATTGTCTTCCTTATGAGTGGCGGTCGGGGAAGAGCGATGGTCTTTTCCTACCAATCTATCCCCCTAGGAGCATGCACGTAGTGCTTGGTTTTTGATGACTTGTAGATTTTTGCAATAAGTATGTGAGTTCTTTATGACTAATGTTGAGTCCATGGATTATACGCACTCTCACCTTTCCATCATTGCTAGCCTCCTCGGTACCGTGCATTGCCCTTTCTCACCTTGAGAGTTGGTGCAAAATTCGCCGGCACATCCAAACCCCGTGATATGATACACTCTATCACACATAAAACTCCTTATATCTTCCTAAAAACAGCCACCATACCTACCTATTATGGCATTTCCATAGCCATTCTGAGATATATTGCCATGCAACTTTCCACCATTCCGTTCATCATGACACGCTTCATCATTGTCATATTGCCTTGCATGATCATGTAGTTTACATCATATTTGTGGCAAAGCCACCATGCATAATTTATCGTACATGTCACTCTTGATTCATTGCCCTTCCCGGTACACTGCCGGAGGCATTCATAGAGAGTCATATTTTGTTCTAGTATTGAGTTGTAATCATTGAATTGTAAATAAATAGAAGTGTGATGATCATCATTAATAGAGCATTGTCCCAAATAAAAAAGGGGAAAGGCCAAAAAAAGAAATAAAAGAAATAAAAAGGGACAATGCTACTATCCTTTTTTCCTCACTTGTGCTTCAAAGTAGCACCATGATCTTCATGATAGAGAGTCTCTTGTTTTGTCACTTTCATATACTAGTGAGAATTTTTCATTATAGAACTTGGCTTGTATATTCCAACAATGGGGTTCCTCTAATGCCCTAGGTCTTCGTCAGCAAGCAAGTTGGATGCACACCCACTTAGTTTCTTTTGTTGAGCTTTCATACATTTATAGCTCTAGTGCATCTGTTGCATGGCAATCCCTACTCCTTGCATTGACATCAATTGATGGGCATCTCCCTAGCCCATTGATTAGCCGCGTCGATGTGAGACTTTCTCCTTTTTGGTCTTCTCCACATAACCCCTATCATTATATTCTATTCCACCCATAGTGCTATATCCATGGCTCACACTCATGTATTGCGTGAAAGTTAAAAAAAGTTTGAGATTACTAAAGTATGAAACAATTGCTTGGCTTCTCATCGGGGTTGTGCATGATGAGAGCATTCTTGTGTGACGAAAATGGAGTATGACCAAACTATATGATTTCGTAGGGATGGACTTTCTTTGGCCATATTATTTTGAGAAGACATGATTGCTTAGTTAGTATGCTTGAAGTATTATTATTTTTATGTCAATATTAAACTTTTGTCTTGAATCTTTCAGATTAGAATATTCATGCCACAATAAAGAAAATTACATTGAGAATTATGCTAGGTAGCATTCCACATCAAAAATTCTGTTTTTATCATTTACCTACTCGAGGACGAGCAGAAATTAAGCTTGGGGATGCTTGATACGTCTCCAACGTATCTATAATTTTTTATTGTTCCATGCTATTATATTATCTGTTTTGGATGTTTAATGGGCTTTATTATACACTTTTATATTATTTTTGGGACTAACATACTAACCCAAGGCCCTGTGCAAATTGCTGTTTTTCTTGCCTATTTCAGTGTTTCGCAGAAAAGGAATATCAAACGGAATCCAAATGGAATGAAACCTTCGGGAGAGTTATTTTTGGAACAAACATGATCCCGGGGACTTGGAGTAGACGTCAAGAAAGGAGCCAGGAGGCCACGAGGCAGGGAGGCGCGCCTGCCCCCCCCCCCGGGCGCGCCCCCACCCTCGTGGGTCCCTCGCAGCTCCGCCGACCTACTTCTTCCTCCTATATATATCCATATACCCCAAAAACATCTTGGGGACTTTTCCGGAGCTCCGTCGGAGGGGGAATCGATCACGGAGGGCTTCTACATCAACACCATAGCCTCTCCGATGATGTGTGAGTAGTTTACCACAGACCTTCGGGTCCATAGTTATTAGCTAGATGACTTCTTCTCTCTCTTTGGATCTCAATACAAAGTTCTCCTCGATTTTCTTGGAGATCTATTCGATGTAATTATTTTTGTGGTGTGTTTGTCGAGATCCGATGAATTGTGGGTTTATGATCAAGTTTATCTATGAACAATTTTTGATTCTTCTATGAAATCTTTTATGTATGATTTGTTAACTTTGCAAGTCTCTTCGAATTATCAGTTTGGTTTGGCCTACTAGATTGATCTTTCTTGAAATGGGAGAAGTGCTTATCTTTGGGTTCAATCATGCGGTGTCCTTTCCCAGTGACAGCAGGAGCAGCAAGGCACGTATTGTATTGTTGCCATCGAGGATAAAAAGATGGGGTTTATATCATATTGCTTGAGTTTATCCCTCTACATCATGTCATCTTTACTAATGCATTACTCTGTTCTTATGAACTTAATACTCTAGATGCATTCTGGATAGCGGTCGATGTGTGGCGTAATAGTAGTAGATGCAGAATCATTTTGGTCTACTTGTTGCAGACGTGATGGCTATATACATGATCATGCCTAGATATTCTCATAATTATGCACTTTTCTCTCAATTGCTCAACAGTAATTTGTTCACCCACTGTAATGCTTATGCTATCTTGAGAGAAGCCACTAGTGAAACCTATGGCCCCCGGGTCTATTTTCCATCATATAAGTTTCCAATCTATTTTATTTTGTAATCTTTATTTTCCAATCTATATCATAAAATTACCAAAAATATTTATCATATTATCTCTATCATATCTCATTCTCGTAAGTGACCGTGAAGGGTTTAACAACCCCTTTATCACATTGGTTGCGAGGTTCTTATTTGTTTGTGTAGGTGCGAGGTGACTTGCGTGAAGTCTCCTACTGGATTGATACCTTGGTTCTCAAAAACTAAGGGAAATACTTACGCTACTTTGCTGCATCACCCTTTCCTCTTCAAGGGAAAACCAACGCAGTGCTCAAGAGGTAGCAATGGTGGACACACCCAAAGAGGATGGCGACAATGGCAAGGAGAATCCGGTACAGGACAAGCCTGCCGAAGCCCCTCCGAAACATCAACGTCAGCGACGCCACTCAAAACCGCGTCGTGACAAAGACGACAATACCGACACCGAAGACAATAATACTTTGGAGAATGTCGAAGACCCTGAAGCCCCTGTAGAGCCAACATCCGGACATTATGATTGGGAGGATGGGCAGGTAAACCCCGACGATCTTGTCGAGAATGAGGGCTCGGAGGATAGTAACTACCTACTGACCTCCGAAGAGGATGTGAGCCTCGGTGACGAAGATTTCATCGTACCGGAGGAACCCCTCGAACAAGAGCGCTTTAAGCGCCGGCTAATCGCCACCGCAAGAAGCCTGAAAAATAAGCAACAACAGCTTCAAGCTGATCAAGACTTACTCAATGACAGATGGACTAACGTCTTGGCAGCCGAGGAATACGGCCTCGAACGCCCAACAAAGGGCTACCCGAAGCGCAAGCTGCTACCCCAATTTGATGATGAGGCCCTGGAGCCCATACCGCCAACGCGTGACGCTGCTGACAGACCTAACCGATCACCGCGTGGCCGGGACAGAGCGGCAACTCAACTCAAGCCCAGCACTAGCCCGCACCACCTCGCCATAAAAGCAGGGGAATGGCGGCTCCAGAATATACATATGACCTACGACAGGACCTGGACAATAGAGCCGGTCAAACCAGATAAATCTATGGATCAAGGAGATGTGCCCCAGCGCGAGAGGACGGCCGTCAGGCCTGGCGCGACAAGCACAACCTCACTCAGGCCGAAAATCGCATACGGACTTCATCCGAACTGCGTGGCGACATCGCCCGACACAGAGGCACCGCACACCCCCTATGCTTCACCGATGAGGTAATACAACACTAGTTCCCAGAAGGGTTTAAACCCGTGAACATCAACTCATACGACGGCACGATGGACGTCGCAGTCCGGATTGAAGATTTTCTTCTCCACATACACATGGCTCGTGGGGACGACCTACATGCCATCAAATATCTCCCCCTGAAACTTAAGGGACTAGCACGACACTGGTTAAACAGTCTCCCAGAAAATTCTATTGGCAGCTAGGAAGATCTGGAAGATGCCTTTAGAGAAAACTTCCAAGGTACCTATGTACGACCCGGATGCCGACGACCTCAGTCACATAGTCCAACAACCCGGAGAGTCAGCACGGAAACTCTGGAGAAGGTTCTTAATTAAAAAGAACCAAATTGTTGACTATCCGGACACCAAAGCCCTCACGGCCTTTAAAAACAGCGTCCGCGACGAATGGCTCGCCCGACACCTCATCCAAGAAAAGCCGAAGTCCATGGCAGCCCTTACCGCACTAATGATCCACTTTTGCGCGGGAGAAGACAGCTGGCTAGCCCGCAGAAGCAATAGCACCAGCGACCCCGGCACCTCTGAAGCCAGGGATGGCAATGGCAAACCATGACGCGACAAGCACAAGCGTTGAATCAACAACGAAAGTACCGAAGACACAACGGTCAACGCTGGATTCAGCGGCTCTAAATCCGGTCAGCAGAAGAAGCCATTCAAACGAAACAGAGATGGTCCATCTAGTTTGGACAGAATACTCGATCGACATTGCCAGATTCACGACACCCCCGATAAGCCTGCCAATCATACCAACAGAAACTGTTGGGTCTTTAAACAGGCCAGCAAGGTTAACGCCGAACATAAAGGGAAAGGGCCACCCAACGAGGACGGCGACGAAGAGCCTCGTCCACTGAACACGGGGAGGACAGAAGAAATCCCCCCCGAGGTAAAAATGGTGAATATGATATATGTCACACATATCCCCAAGTGGGAGCGCAAGTGTGCGTTAAGGGACGTCTACGCCGTTGAGCCGGTCGCCCCAAAATTCAACCCATGGTCGGCTTGTCCGATCACCTTCGATCGAAAGGACCACCCAACTAGTATCCGTCATGGAGGTTCGGCTGCTCTGGTCCTCGATCCAATCATCGACGGATTCCACCTTACTCGAGTCCTCATGGACGGCGGCAGCAGTCTCAACCTGCTTTATCAGGACACTGTCCGCAAAATGGGCATTGATTCATCAAGAATCAAGCCCACTAAAACTACCTTTAAAGGAGTAATACCTAGTGTAGACGCTTGCTGCACAGACTCAATAACATTGGAAGTCGTCTTCGGTTCACTGGGCAACTTCCGAAGCGAAGACTTGATCTTCAATATCGTCCCCTTCCGCAGTGGATATCACGCACTGCTCGGACGAACCGCTTTTGCCCGTTTTAATGCGGTCCCGCACTACGCTTATCTAAAGCTCAAGATGCCCGGCCCACGTGGCGTCATTACAATCAATGGAAACACGGAACGCTCCCTCCGTACCGAGGAGCATACCGCGGCCATCACGGCTGAAGTACAGAGTGACCCTGTCAAGCTGCACACCTCATCGGCCATCAAGCCGCCGGACTTTATTAAACAAGACCGGTCAGTTCCGCATGCTGACAGCTCGGTAATTCCAGAGCTAGACTAGCAGTTTTGCCTCCGTCAATCGCCACACACAACCGCAAAATTCATACCACGCTTGCATAATTATGCACTCAAAATACCTTGGGCATCAGCGATGGCACAATACGGACAGGCCAATAGTACGGTTCGACCCTATACAGCCTTCCCTTTTTCTTAATTATTTTTCCTCTTCTACCACATGTGAATTAAAACCTATTCATCCTACGGACTTACAAGGACTCTTTTCGAGCCCGGTTTCGTACAAATAGCCGAAGACCATTCCTCTCAAGGAACCTCTCTCTCCAAGGCGAAAGCAACGCAGATGTGCGGCAGGAGGTCCAAAGGATTTTGTAGGCCAAAACTTTATTCAAGAACATGTATAGAGCTTTTCCCCTTCTTCTTAGACCCCTGGCATGTAAAATGGCCTTGGTGATTATGGTGCCCTCTGTAAGATTACGTTTTGACGTATCAATCAAATTCCAGTGAAAACAATTTTTATTCGGTATCGCCTTTATTCATAGACTGTATACCGTCTCCTCAGTTGTCTCACTCACACACCTCGGCAAAAATTGCCAGGGGCTCTATAGGATCACACATGTGTCGCCAATAAAAGCCCTAATATCTTTATAGCACAATTCGGCGTCCCGAGCTTGCCATTATATGCATCGGCTCCGAATCTTGTCTTTGGTCAATAGTTGGGTTGCCTGGCTCCTGTGTTTGCTACCTTACGTTCCGTTTGTTAGGCTAGGGTAGTAAAGGGAGAACTACTGCGATTGTGCTTCTGGTTTGTCCGGTCAAGCACCTCAGTAGAGAAAGCCGAAAAGTGACTGTCATGATGCGGCGAGAGCCGGTCAGCCGCTCGACGACTTATTAAAATCTTTAGCAATTGTTTCCATATTACACGAAGGACCGCTTTTCCGGTCACATACGCAACGCATCCATATCCGGGTAGCCGCGTACATACCAGGGGCTATCTTTTAGCCCCATCGTCAAACCCCTATGGCTAAGTGAGAGTGGTAAAGCCACATAGTCTGATTGCTTGGTTCGCCGCATTGACACCTCCTTCATGGACCAAGACGTTGGGTCAAGTGTGATCATGTGCTATTCCGAACACCCCTGTAGTATCTACGTGGGGGCCGAAGCCGACGACTGGAAAACTGTCAGGAATACAAAAACGGCCGCATAGGAGGGAAGAACTTTCAGACAAAGACTTAAATATACTACAAAGCCTTCATATACAATGAAAACGTCCGGACAATTCGGGTACATTTATTCAAACATAATGCCCTTTGAGGATTGACCCTCTATCAAGTGGGCACCCTCTAGGACGTCCTCTAAATAGCGCTCCGGCATGCAGTGGTTCTTGCCTCCGGGAGGGCCCTCGACAGCCACTTCGGCAACCTTCATCTTTGCCTAGTGCATCTTGACGCGGGGAAAGGCCATCCATGCACCTTCTATGCACACCGAACGCTTGATTGCATCGATTCGGGGCACTACATCAACAAGTCACCGCGCCAGGCCAAAATAGCTGCTCGGAATGGGTTCGGCTGGCCATAGCCGAACTATGACGTCCTTCATGGCCGCTTCGGACATCTTATGCAGACCGGCCCACTGCGCCATTTGATCATTCAGCAGCGCTCGGCGCCCCCGCGCCGCGACCCGTGACCAGAATAGCTTCTCCGTCGCATGTCCCTCCCGAGCCTGGAAGAATTGCGCGGTGTCGGCGGCACTCTTTGGAAGATCCGCAAAAGCGTCTAGAGAACTCCACAGTCAATTAAGCAAGGCATATCTCTGATCACCAAACATAGTCTATAAAAGGAAGGGCTTACCAGCCGCTATCTGTCTGGCCTGCCGGACCTCCTCGCGAGCCGCCCTAGATTCGGACCGTGCCTCTTTGGCCTCCTCAAGGGCCTTGGCGAGCTTCGTTGCCTCGGCTTTATTCTCCTCCTCGAGGGACTTGCACTTGCGGGCGGCATCCTTGAGCTCTTGCTCTACTACAGATACCCGCTCCTTGACCTGGCGCCAGGTGGCCTGTTCGGCCTTCTAATCTGCAGCCGCTTTATCAGCGGCCGCATTGCTCACTCTCGCCTGTTCCTTGGCCCAGGCAAGTTCACCCATGAGGGTCTCGACCTCAGCAGTGCCATCTACAATTTCACACATAACAGAGTCTAAGTTTCAACTTCGCATTTGCACATTCATATAGGCACAAACGGGATGCTCAAAGCATACCTTGTGCCTTGTCAAGCCGCTTGTTAATAAGGATAATGTCCTCATCGGCCTGCTATTGTTGCCATTTCATTTCGGAAAACCTCCGTAGCCTGGGCGGTTGCTGCTAACAGTGAAGCCTGTTTTTCTAGCCAAATAAGTATGTTAGTTCCCGCAGACATATATAGATCCTCTGTTCGCCCTTCCTCATAGGCCGACCAGAGTTTCATGGGCTACTATCTATATACAGGCATATTTTCCATATGGAAAGTTGCTAAAGACATTACATCGCATACCTCGAAGCCCGTTGGTAGTCTCGTAAAGGCTTCATTCAGCCCGCTTTTAGCGGACTGAATCTTCCCAGCCAACGTACCCATCAAGGTACGGTGCTCCTCCAAGATGGACGCACACTGTAGTTCGTTCCTCAACATGTTCGGCGCCTCCGGATCCATGGAGGTCGCCGTAAGAATAGGCGCTCCCCCTCCCTTGAATTGGGCCGCTCATTCGACTCCGGATCCATCTCTGGAGCGGTATTCGGTTGGGGGCCGAACAATCCAGGGCCCCCATCCCCAATCTTCACGAGGATCGTGTCCCCCGTGTCCTCAACGACCGAGGTATTACCCTCTGGTGCCGTACTGATGGTCCCCTGCACCTTTCGACGATCCGGAGAAATCCTCTAGGATGATACTTCAATGTCATTGACCCTAGGGGCGAGGAAACTTGTGGAGGCGTCTCGCTCTCCATCATCTCCCGCAGCAAATCCCCTGACGAGGAGAATTGTTGAGGGAGATCATGGGCTGGACTGAAACACATGGTTTAATATTATTCTCACAATTCATAAAGGAGTGGATGTATGTAAAGCATCCTCAGGTACTTACGATTAGGCAAGGGGCTTGGTCCGGGGGCAGGGCTTGGGGATGTCTTCGGTGTCTGAATCTGAGTCATTCGAAAGGGATAACTTTCCCCTCTTAGATGCCCTCACCTCCGGGGTCTGCGGAGACCACCCTCTTTTTCCCTTTGAGAGGAGAGTTATCTTATTCTTCCTCCTCATCGTCCTTGTTTTCATCTCCCTCGTGAGAGGAGGGAGCCTCGGTCCCTCCGGACATAGCATCTGAGGCACCTTCATGGTGGAGGACACTTTCGGCCTCCTTGTTCTTCTTCTTGTCCTTCTTTACCGGCACCTGGTATGGCGCCGGGACCAGCATGCTCATTAGGAGCGAATCAGCTGAGCCTTTGGGAAGGGGGGCCGGACAACTGATCTGCTCTGCCTTCTTTGTCCAAACCTGTTAAAAAGATGGAATGGTTCGTGTATCCCCTGGATTAACAAATAGCTTAGCCCTTACCGGGGGGATGGTTGCAGTCAAGACCAACGTCTTCGGACGTCTCCGGCCATGACTTTTGAGATTTAAAGAGCAATTTCCAGATCTCTTTGTGCGTCGTGCTGAAGAATTGTTGCAGAGTTCGTGTCCCTTCCGGATTAAACTCCCATAAACAGAAAGGCCGTCGCTGGCAGGGAAGGGTTTAGCGGATGAGCATCACCTGAGTCACGTCAGTGAGGCGAGTGTTCTTCTCTATGATACTTTTGATGAGCTTTTTCAGCATTAGCACCTCATCGGTCAATCCCCAGTCTGGACCCTTGTTGGTCCATGAAGCGAGTCGTAGAAGGGGTCCGAATCTAAATGTAGGGGTGGCCGCCCACTTGCTACCGCGGGGTTCGGTGATATAGAACCACTCCTGCTGCCATGTCTTGACGGTATCCAGAAAGGCCCCTTTAGGCCAGATAGCGTGAGGAAGCTTGCTCACCATGGCTCGGCCACAATCCGCGTGCTCCTCATCGACCACCTTCGGCTTCATGTTGAATGTCTTGAGCCACAGGCTGAAGTGTGGGGGGATGCGGAGAAATGCCTCGCACATGACAATGAACGCCGAGATATGGAGGAAGGAGTTCAGGGCTAGATCATGAAAATATAGCCATAGTAGAACATGAGGCCATGAAAAAAGGGGTGAAGGGGAAACCCTAACCCACGGAGGAAGTGGGGGATGAACACGACCCTTTCTCCAGGCTCTAGAGTAGGGATGACTTGCCCCTTTGTCGGAAGCCTCTGTGGGATTTCCACGGTTAAGTACCTCGCTTCCCGGAGTCCCTGGATATCCTTCTTCATCATGGAAGAGGCCACCCACTTGCCTTGAGAACCGGATCCGGAGATGGTCGGAGAGAGTGGTGGTAATGAAGAAGGATTGAGACTTGGGCGCTGGAGCTCAAAGATGGGAAGGCTGAGGAAGGAGAAGGCGTGGGGTAAAAGAAGGGTCCTTATCCCTTTATAAAGGCAACGAATGTCAAGAAACCCCACACAAGCCTTAAAATTTACCTATTCCCAAGGGGTCGAGCGGATGGAGCAGTTAGATTACCCAACCCCTCATTGATGAAAATCCCGCAATAAGGGGGCACGATCTCTGCCTCGACAAGACGTGTCATTGGAAGTTGTGTCTCAAAATGTGAAACGGGATGTCAAAAAAAGATTCAAAATAATAATAAGGCCAGAACACAATACCTCGCCGAAAAGGTTGTCAAAAGACATAACCTATTTTTGTTTAAAGTATTTTGCCCTCATGGTCCAGGGTTCTAACTATTGTACAGAGACAGATATAGTTCTTTTAATCGACTACTTTGGAGTATTCAGAGGAGGAACCCGCCTTGCAATGCCGAAGACAATCTGTGTGCCGGACACATCGTCATTGAAGCCTGGTTCAGGGGCTACTCAGGGAGTCCTGGATTAGGGGGTCCCCAGGCGTCCGGGCTATGTGACGTGGGCCGGACTAGTGGGCCATGAAGATACAAGATAGAAGGCTCCCCCCCGTGTTCGGATGGGACTCTCCTTGGCGTGGAAGGCAAGCTCGATGTTCGGATATGAAGATTCCTTTCTCTGTAAACCGACCCTGTACAACCCTAGCCCCCTCCGGCATCTATATAAACCGAAGGGAGTCCGTAGACGCAGTCATAATCATACGGGCAAGACATCTAGGGTTTAGCCATTACGATCTCGTGGTAGATCAACTCTTGTAACTCCTATACTCATCAAAGTCAATCAAGTAGGAAGTAGGGTATTACCTCCATTAAGAGGGCCCGAACCTGGGTAAACATCGTGTCCCCTGCCTATTGTTACCTTTGATCCTTAGACGCACAGTTCGGGACCCCCTACCCGAGATCTGCTGGTTTTGACACCGACACTCATTTCCAGAATTCGATTACTTACTTTCCGTTACTGGCCTGTTTCGCTTGTGGGCCAAATTCAGCCCGTGGTTACAGCCGGCCTGTTTGTGGCCCGTTAACCCGTTGGGCTGTTTTCATAGCGTCATCGAATACGGCCTATTAACGACCCGTTATGGTCGGGCCATAAAACAGACGATTTCCACTCTAGCCCGTTTACGACCCATTTTGCGGTCCGTTATTGGCCCACAAATAGTATGGCCCATGTTTGGCGAAACGATTATACGGCCCGTAGAAGGCCAATAGATGAGACGACACGTAGAAGGCCCATGGATCCTACGGCCCGTGGAGGTCCATGGTCACTACACCAGGTAGCAGCACCATGGTCACAACAGTCCGTGTGTTGCCATGGTTGTTGTGGCCTATTTATAAAAATAGGTTATTGTGGCCACTAGAAAAATGCGGAAAAAGAACTACAATGACTACAAGCAAACAACTAAACAAGACAATAAGGAAATAAATAAGCAAGCAAATAACGCTAGGCTATTACGACTATTACACATATTACATCCACTGGGCATCAAAGTTCGCCACCAGTGCAAATATAGGGAACAAAGCAGTATATTACATAAACTGGCTGTCTAAATTGGCCACCAGTGCAAATAAACACGGCAGCAAAACAAGTCCATAACTGAAACAACTTCAGAAGAGCTCAAGAAACGTTTTCCCGGGTATCAACCATGCTAGCAATAAGCTTAGCAATCTTATTAGCTTTGTTCTGTTTAGCGCTAAAATCCTCCAACGATTGTTGTTGCACCAGAAAGTATGCATATGAATGCTCCAGGGACTTCCGCAGTCCTTCCACTTCTTGTCGCAGCACAGCTGATCGATGTCTTTCAGCTTGTAGTTGAGACTCAAGAAATTGAACTGATTCGGACAGTGAGTTTGAATAGCTTGCGCAAGCGGTAGTGGCTAGTAACTCGAACACTAAACCAAGACAAGACTTTGGGGTTGTCTCACTGTCTTCAAGATAGTTTTTCTTAGCTGTTTTATCAGCTTTGTTGGAGACCAACAAGGATGTCTCACTATCCTGAACCTTATCTGCATTACTTCCTTTACCATTGCTTAATAAGGCACTCTTCCCCAATATTCTGTCAGAATTTTAAAAGAAGAAACAAGCAAACACATAACATGTTTAGCATGTACTAGTATATGGAACTCATTTCGGTGAACCAATTCATTAGTAAGGTGGACAGGATTAAACCACCAAGTCTTCTATTGCCAAGTAGTACATAATAAAGGCATCAAACAAACATATATCTATGTCCTATGGTCACTACATTGTCTTACCAAATCAAAATAGAGACACGGTTCAAATCATATCACTTCAACACAAAGCAGCACTGAAAGAATACAAAGTGTGGGAAACTACACGGCACAACAAGATTTCAGATGGGTACCACGGGTCTACATGTATAACAACACTATTGGCTCTGTTGTGATTCTAGTAATGTGCATGATATGGGAAGTCAACTGTACATAATTGAAATTGAAATCAATAGAGCTATTCATAATAGCAAACCTGTTAAAGAAACATGTGTAAATATACCTGTTGTGCCATTGGAATTTCGATTGGATCCTTCAATTTAAAAATAAGTCTGTATGAGTAAATACAGTGATACAAGAGCAAAGTAGTATGCACGATAGCAATGGAATCTTAAATGAGAACAGTTGTTCTTCAGGTTTAAGCACCTGTTCTACATGAATAAAGTACAGTAAGATGCAAGAATATAGTACTTAAAAATAGAAAATGAGCTCATAGACCTTACCATATTCTTGGTTCGGGACCAGTACAGAACAAGGCATTCCCAGTCATCGTCTAGTAAATGTATCTCAGGAGAACGTAAGGGAATTTGATGAGTTTCTTTACCAGTGAAGTATGTTTTCTTCAGGTAATTCCGATACGTCCACCAAGCATTCTTGAAGATAGCAGAGGTATTAACACAGTTTACCTCATCCTGAGTTTCCAAATCAGTCCTTCTCTATAGAGAAAAATGGGAAAATTTGTTGTATTATAACCATCATGGAGGTAGAATGTATGGGACAAAGCAAAGTAATTGCCATGAATAACATTAATTACACATAACTATTGGACAAACATCTGCAACTGGCATTTTCCTTCATCTTTAGTATAATATTTCCATGATGGGAAGATACACACATAGGATTTAACAACATCAAATGCGATAGATGCTAAACTACGACTGGATGGCTGTGCTTCCTCCACGGGAATAGGTGTACTAATTGGTGGAGTTGGGGTTCGCCGTGGTAGTATTGACGCTTTGGGCACTAGAGCTGCCTTACTAATTGCGCTTGTTTGGGAGCTCTGTGGTGGAGATGGTGCTGTATAACAGGAACTGGGTTACTATCTGTTGGGTTGAGGTTAGATTGGGTGAATCTGGTTCTCTGTCCATCGCAGCAGGGGTACAATCTGCGAGAGTCTGGGGTATGTGTGGTAGGGATGGTTCCCGTGCATGTACAACCGCGGTTCTATCTTCACCAAGAGGTAGCACTGTTTTATTTGAAGACTGTGTTTTTACTCCGCTAGATACTGCCATCACCCTCTCCAATTCAAATGGCTGATAAACAAGAAACATAGTTGAATGTATAGACATTGTATTAGAACCGATGCAATAGATAGTGTGGAAAAAAGAGGGCATGAAATAGTTGACATGTATATTTTTTAACTAAAAAGGATAACATGACATCAATTCACATATATTATGTATATCTAAACTGGATAGCATAGCAATGACACAATTCAAAGATATGATGACTAACTAAACATGATGGCATGAGATAATTATATGATGTCTTTAGTAAACAGGTTCGCATGACATAATTCACATACATGTCATCTAAGTAATCAGGATCGCATGATTTAATTCACATATGCGATTTATATGCTAAGAAGAGGGCATTCACATATATGATGTCTGAGCTAAGAACATGGTGTTGAATATTGTGTATATGATGTCTGAACGATGCAATGCAAGACACCATATACATGATATAAGCAGTATAACCATGCCAAGTTAGAGCATACACCTCGGTGGGGGAATAGGACTGGTCAATTGTCCCTGAATCCATCTTTGAGGAGCTATTGGGACCCAACAAGAGATCTTCTTTGACATGTAGCACTGTCTTCTCTAAAGACCTTGTTTTCACTCCAGATTTTTCCATTACCCACTCAAATGGTTGATTCACAGGAAGAGTAGTTTAATGTACAAACATTGTCGACAAATGGAAATGTATGAAGAAAATGATGGGCAAGATATCATTCAAATATATGAAGCCTAGTTAAACAGGACAACATTGCATATTTCACATATATTATGGCTGGCTAAAAGAGATGAGACTGCATAATTCCCATATATGATATAGAAACTAAACAACTGGCATTACAGAACATGTCTAAACTAAGCAGATGACATATATGATGTCGAAAGTAGGCATTGCAAGGCAACATATGCATGATATGACCAACATCATCATGCCAAGTTAGAGCAAACACCTTGGGGGTAAATAGGAGTGGTCAACTGCATCTGAATCCACCTCAGAACAAATATCTTCCTCTGGATTACAATCTGGAGAGGGGGGAGGGTTTGCCATTGAACCCACCATGGAGTGATGTCTTCATGACATTGTATTCTTGTGCAAAACTCTTCTCTTTTTCTCTACATGTTCAGCATGACTGTGTACAATATCTGACATGCATAGTGAGATTATCCAAGGAGAGCATGCAAAATTCTAGAGTGATGGTAACTGATGATAGCTGGAACTACGTCGGTATTTCCTTGGAGAGGGAGGGATGATGTAGCACAGCGACGGTAGGTATTTCCATCAGTTATGAAACCAAGGTTATCAAACCAGTAGGAGAACCAAGCAACACAACGTAAACAACCCCTGCACACAAATAACGACACCTCGCAACCCGACGTGTTAAAGGGGTTGTCAATCCCTTCCGGGTAACGGCACCAGAAACAGCGTGTGACGGGAGATAAAGTTGTAATGGATTGAAATAATATATCACAAATAAAATAAAGTGCAGCAAAGTATTTTTGGATTTTTGGTTTAATAGATCTAATAAAAATGCAAAGCAAAAGTAGACCATGAGGGAAATAGATGAGAAATAAGACCCAGGGGCCGTAGGTTTCACTAGTGGCTTCTCTCGAGAAAAATAACAAATGGTGGGTAAACAAATTACTGTTGGGAAATTGATAGAACCTCAAATAATTATGATGATATCCACGCAATGATCATTACATAGGCATCACGTCCAAGATTAGTGGACCGACTCCTGCCTATATCTACTACTATTACTCCATCGACCGCTATCCAGCATGCATCTAGTGTATTAAGTTCATGGAAAAACGGAGTAATGCAATAAGAATGATGACATGAGGTAGACAAGATCCGTTTATCTATATGGCGATAGATATAGATCTCATCTTTTCATCCTTAGTAGCAATGATACATACGTGTCGGTTCCTTTTCTGTCACTAGGATCAAGCACCGTAAGACCGAACCCACTACCGGGCACCCCTTCCCATTGCAAGATAAATAGATCAAGTTGGCAAGACAAAACACAAATATCGGAGAAGAAATACGAGGCTATAAGAGATCATGCATAAAAGAGATCAAAGAAACTCAAATACTTTCATGGATATAAAAATATTGATCTGATCATAAACTCGAAGTTCAACGATCCCAAAAAACACACTGCAAAAGAGTTACATCATATGGATCTCCAAGAGACCATTGTATTGAAAATCAAGAGAGAGAGAGAGAGAGATATGAAGCCATCTAGCTACTAACTACGGACCCGAAGATCTACAAAGAACTACTCACGCATCATCGGAGAGGCACCAATGGAAGTGGTGAACCCCATCCGAGATGGTGTCTAGATTGGATCTGGTGGTTCTGGACTCTGCGGCGGCTGGATGAATATTTCATCGACTCCTTTAGGGTTCTGGTATTTTTGGGGTATTTATAGAGCAAAGGGCGGTCCGGGGGGCACCCGAGGTGGACACAACCCACCAGGGCACGCTTGGGCCTCCTGGCGCGCCCTGGTGGGTCGAGCCCCCCTCGGGGCACCCCTCAGGTGCAACCAGGGTCCATTGCCTTCCTTCTGGCCCATAAAAAATCTCCGTGAATTTTCATAGCATTTGGACTCCGTTTGATATTGATTTTCTGCGATGTAAAAAACATGGAAAAAAACAACTGTCACTTGGCACTATGTCAATAGGTTAGTACCAAAAATGATATAAAATGAATGCGAAATGATTATAAAACATCCAAGATTGATAATTATAGATACGTTGGAGACATATCAACATCCCCAAGCTTAACTCCTACTCGTCCTCGAGTAGGTAAGTGATAGAAAGAGAATTTTTGATCTGGAGTGCTGTTCATCAAGTCATATCATATTCTTTTATTTATAGCATGGACATTTGGACTTTTATGTGATTAAAAGCAATAGTCTAGTTTTGACATAATAATTTAGATACTCAAGCATATCAACAAGCAACCATGTCTTTGAAAATATCAATGCTAAAACAAGTTATCCCTAGCCCATCATGCTCAAACATTGATCCATTCATGAAACACACTCGAATATTAACTACACCCAATACTTGAGCATGATCATATGGCCTCCTAGTTGGTGATTTTATGAGAGAAGATGGAGACTCAAATTTCAAAATAAAAATTGCATAAAGTAAAAGAAAGTCCCTTCGCAGAGGGAAGTAGGGATTTGTAGAGGTGCCAGAGCTCAAAGCGAAAAAATTAGAGATAAAAACATTTTGGGAGGTGTATCCATCCCACCAACGAAAATGACTTAGAGTTCCCAATACTTTCCATGCATAGATATGCCATAGGCGGTTCCCAAATAGAAAATCAAGTTTATTCCTTTTTCCACCATAACTTTCACTTTCCATGGCTAACCGTATCCACGGGTGCCCTCCATACCAACACTTTCCAAGGAATTTATTATTTGACAACATAAAGTAAATTCATTTATTTTTGCATTTTAGGACTGGGCATCCCTAATACTTTTTCCTTACTCTCGTGCAATGACAAGTGAATAAACACTCATCTTGAGAATAACACATCTAGCATGGAAAATATTAGCCACCCCTCACCGCTCTGTGAGTGAAAAAACACGAAAGGAGAAGTTTCTTTTGAAAATTAGAGATGGCACATGCAAATTTGCTTAGAACGGCAAAAGAATACCACATATAGGTAGATATAATAGACTCATGTGGCAAAACTGGTCTAAGGGATTTTTGATGCACGAGTAGAGGTCATACTTAGTGCAAAATGAAGGGTAGCAAAATATTGGGAAGCGACCAACCAAGAAACGAATAATCTCATAAGCAAGCATTAAGCATAATTAATACCGAATAATGCACCACAAGTAGGATATAATTTTCATTGCATGATTATTGACTTTCGTGCATGCATAGGGAATCACAAACCTTAACACCAATATTCTTACTAGAGCACAATTACTCATCAACATAACTCACATATCACATCATCATATCTCAAAACTATTACTAAGAATCAAGTTTATTTTTGTTGGGGATATAACTATTAGGCGTGACCCGCCCTGGAGGGGCCGGGTCATCCCTATGAAGATTCACCATAATGAAGCCCAAGATTGTACGACGGTTCACAGATAGGCCTAGTATAAGGCCCAGGCCCAAAGGCGGCTCAAGGCCCGTAGAGATAAACCACCGTATGTACATGACTTGTATTGTAAGGCGGGAATAGTTAGAGACCGAGCCGGACAATGTTTATGAGCCGGCCGGGACTCTATGAGCCGCCGGGCATCAGCCTCTGTATATAAAGGGATGACCCTGGCGGCGGTTCAGGACAAGAAAACACAGATCGAAAGCTAGGTCAAGCGGATTCGCTCCCTAGCAATCGAAACATAAGCAATACCACCTCAAACTGGATTAAGCTTTTACCTTCATTGCAAGGGGCCGAACCAGTATAAACTCTCGTGTACTTTGTCTCGTTTTAACCCCTTTAAGCTCCCTAGTTGCGATGGCTCCACGCTTAAGTCCTTTCACTAGGACATCTGCCGTGACAATTCCATGATGGTTGGCACCCACCGTGGGGCTAGCGCATGGTGGATTTGAGTTCTTGAAGGGCAGCTTCGAGGAGCTCAAGGGATACGCTGTGGGCCGGATGACCAAGAGTCGTCGCGGCAAGCTCTACATCGACGACGCAGGTTGGGGCCCCGACGCCGACTCAATTGAGTACAGGTATCGGGTCCCCTTCGGCGGGATCCATATCTTCATCGGCCGGATTGGCGACCCGGGCCCTAAACCGGACATCTGCACCGACATCGTCGAGACGGCTCAGCGTGCGAGACCTGCCCGGGCTCAGCCGGCCGTGAAGCGTGCCTTCATGGGATGCATCCATGGAGGGGAATTTTCTGAAAGATCTGTGTCTGGTTGTGAGATGGCCGTCCAATCTGATGGCGAGTCATCCACGGGTGAGACAGATTCGTTGTATCAACTGCAAGATGGTGGGCTTGGGGGCTGTTCCGATGGTAGCAGTATTCTGGACCCCTTTGAGCCACCAAGCAGAGCGGGGATCTTCATGGCTGGCACGCAACTCGTTCAAAACTCTATGGCTGGAGCAGCGATAACCTCCGGATCAGCGGCAGCCGGGGCAAGAGGCCCTATGCGCCCGCTAGCTCAGGTGTTGATGGAACTGATGGATAGGATGACAACCTTGTTAACCACCGTGGTTACTCCGGCGGATTAGGATCAACATGGTGCAGAAGTGGCACGGTTACGTGAGGAGGTAGCACAAGCCAAGGAAAACCTAGCAACGGAGGACATCAGGATGGCCGCAGAGTGGGCGGCTTTGGATGCTCGAGCACAACAGATTCAATCCGAGGCTTTTCAGCTTACGATAAATATGAACGCATCAAACGAGGTCATGAGAAGAAGGCACCAGAAGGCTCAATCCCGTATGCCTCTAACATATGATCCTAGAAACCTCTTCCGCACACCCGGTGAAGTCCCTAGTAACCCGCCGGAGGTAAACCACGTTGCAACACCCGGGGCGGGGACGCTGGGTCAGCCACGGGCGATGGAACCTCCTCGAATGAATACTGCTCCACCTCATTATGTACCGACGCCACCGGGTCATTATTCTAACCCTTTGGAGAACATGATCGTCGCGGCGGCACGATTGGCGGCTCTCCCGTTGGAGGGCGACTCTCCGACGGTGGTTGAAACACGAAGGGCCAGAGAACTTCTCCAGACGGCTTTAGCACAGTAGGAGGCCTATTCTTATAGTCGAGACAAGGTTCATTCGACCCCTCGCCCAAGCCGGAGTCCGAGTTATAGCCGACACATGGATTCAACAGCTGTTTCAAGCAACGCTCAGTGCCATGACCAGCTGGGCAGGCATGACCCGGCGCGTGATGGAGCTCTCAATTTGGTTAACCAGGACATGATACGCCAAGAAGCTGAGCGGGCGGTTCAATAGACGGCTGAGCAGGCGGCTCAGTGGGCGGCTTACCAGTCTTTTCCGGTTTATCTGATGACTTCTGTTGAGGCACGCGTAACCGCGAGGATTGGAGGTGTCCCTTGTTTGGTGCCGGCTCTGCGTAATGAGCATTTCCCAAGGATTTCAAGGGGCCTCGAAAGGTACCTAATTATACGGCCGATTTACAGCCCGGGGCATGGATTGAAAGTTATGAGATGGCCATGGAATTATTGGAAGTCACTGATGCAACAATGGCCAAGTACTTCACCATGATGTTGGATGGGACGGCCCGCACTTGGTTAAAGGGGCTGCCACCCAACTCCATTAGTTCGTGGGCAGAGTTGAAGTCCCGGTTTATTCAGAACTTCAAAGACACATGCAAGCAGCCCATATCAATTGTGGATTTGACTAATTGCAAGCAAGAGGAAGGTGAGTCCACGACCCATTGGTGCGCCGGGTCAAGGCCATAATACATTCATTTGATAAGATGGATGTCGGCTCTGCAGTCTTAATGTTGGAGAAGAATTGTCATTTTACGCCTCTAAAACAGAAGCTGGGGCGACTCAAGTGCGGTTGTAATGACATGGGTCAGTTAATGGGCGGCTCTAGTCAAGTATGCTGATTCTGATAGTACCAAGTATCCCGAGTCTGAAGAAGAGAAGACAGGGAAGGGAAAGAAGAATGGCAATGGTAAGGGTCAGTAACATAACCCCACGAATCAAGGAGGCAATAATAAACGTAAGGCTGACGGTAGTTTGGAGTTTGTGGCTAACACAAATGCATAGGGCAACAATCAATAGCGTAAGGGGAGAGCACCTCCTTGGTCCGGCGGGTCAGGTCTGACTCTTGAGCAGTTATTAAATGAGCCCTGTCCAAGGCACGATACTCAGCAGAAACCAGCCACTCACTTGTGGAAAGACTGTATGATCATGAAGGCTTTCAAAAACTCTAACATGTTCGATGGCAATCATGGGCCGGGCAGTGTCTTAGGTGGCGGAAGTTTTCACGACTCGGGCGGCGGTTCAAATTCCGGCTTTCAAGGCTCTCAAGGAAATCAAGGTGGCTATAACCAGCAATCTGGTCAGGGAGGTCAGCAGCAGCAGTCTGGATATCAGAGCAACCCCAAGCAGTTGAACAGTGGGCAGTCTCATGTGTTCACCACCAGTTTGTGCAAACGGGACCAGAAGCTTCATAAGAGGGCTGTAAACGCTGTTGAGCCGACAGTTCCTCGTTATTTAAGATGGTCTGAGCAGCCTATTCTGTGGAGTAGGGCAGATCACCCTCCCCGGGTTGATAATCCGGGTCACTTGGCTTTAGTGGTGGCGCCTCAAGTTGGTGGATATAAATTCACTAAGGTGCTCATGGACGGAGGCAGTAGCATCAACATCCTCTATTATGAGACTTTCTGACGTATGGGGTTGACTGATAAAAACCTTAAGACGTCTAACACTGTTTTCCATGGAGTAGTGCCTGGTAAGTCGGTGTATACAGTGGGTAAGATTGAGCTGGAGGTAGCCTTTGGAGATGAGCATGATTCTAGGGCTGAGAAATTAACTTTTGAAGTCGTCAAAATCAAGAGCCCGTATCATGCCCTATTTGGACGGCCGGCTTATGCCAAGTTCATGGCGCGACCTTGTTATGTTTATCTGCAGCTTAAGATGTCGGGTCATAAGGGTACTATCATCGTGCATGGGAGTCGGAAGATAGCCTTGGAATGTGAGGAAGGAGATGCTGCCTATGCCGAATCTGTGTGTGCGACAGAGGAATTGAAGTTCTATAAGGACAATGTTGACCCGGCAGACATGACGTCTTTATAGAAGCCAACCACAGAACATGAGCCAGTGTTAAAGTTTAAATTGGCTGATGAAACCAAGATTGTTGAGTTTTTTCCAGGAGACTCATCTAAGCAGTTCAGTATCAGTGCTAATCTAGATCCTAAATAGGAAAGCACGCTCATCGAGTTCATCCGTGAGAACTGGGACATCTTTGCATGGAAACCTTATGACATGCCGGGTGTACCGAGAGAACTCGCTGAGCACACTCTCAATATTGATCCAAAGTTTAAGCCGATCAGGTAGTTTCTTCGGCGGTTCAATGAAGAAAGGCATAAGGTTATTGGTGAGGATGTGGCCCGACTCTTTCCGGCCGGGTTCATTATTGAAGTCTTCCATTCGGAGTGGTTGGATAACCCGGTGCTCATGCTTAAAATGAACGACACCTGGCGTATGTGTGTGGACTACACGGACTTAAACAAGGCTTGTCCAGCTGATCATTTCGCTCTTCCTCGTATGATCAAATCATTGATGCTACGGCAGGTTGTGAGCGCTTGCATTTTTTGGATGCTTATTTTGGGTATCATCAGATCAAAATGGCGGTAAAGGACCAGGAGAAGACGGCTTTTATTACTCCATTTGGAGCCTTTTGCTATGTATCTATGCCTTTTGGGCTTAAGAGTGCCCAGGTGACTTATCAACGGTGTGTGCAGAACTGTCTTCACAGTCAGATTTGGCGCAATGTTCATGCTTATGTGGATGACATCATAGTGAAGTCCAGAGAGAAGGAGACCTTGATAGATGATCTGAAGGAAATCTTTGATAACCTTCGGGTCTACAAGATGATGCTTAACCCGGCCAAGTGTGTTTTTGGAGTACCAGCAGGCAAGCTTTTGGGTTTTCTGGTTTCTAATAGAGGTATCGAGGCTAACCCGGAGAAGATCAAGGCAATCACTTCTTTGGCTAAACCGGC
The DNA here is from genome assembly GCF_018294505.1 of Triticum aestivum. NCBI lineage: Eukaryota > Viridiplantae > Streptophyta > Magnoliopsida > Poales > Poaceae > Triticum > Triticum aestivum. The sequence goes on from NC_057812.1 coordinate 607,740,443, forward strand.
GTGTATCAATGATGTTCAGCGTTTGGCGGGTCGTATTGCTTCTTTAAGCCGGTTCATAAGCCGGCTAGGTGAGAAGGCCATACCGCTGTACCAGATGATGAAGAAGACAGACGATTTTGTCTGGAGTGATGCTGCTAATACCGCCTTTGAGGATTTGAAGAGACAACTCGTTGAGCCGCCGGTCCTTGCTGCTCCTATTCATAAGGAGCCATTATTATTATATGTGGCCGCTAACACCCGTGTTGTTAGCCTGGCCATTGTAGTAGAGCGCAAGGAGGCTGGCAAGGAATATCCGGTTCAACGGCCTGTTTACTACATTAGTGAGGTACTTATTGAGTCCAAGCAAAGATATCCTCACTGGCAGAAACTCGTTTGTGGGGTATTTATGGCGAGCCGGAAGCTTAAGCAATATTTCCAAGGTCATCCCATCATGGTGGTTAGTTCTGCTCCTTTAGGAGATATTATTCAAAATAGAGATGCCACAGGACGAGTTGCCAAGTGGGCCATTGAACTTGGACCTCGTGGTTTGAAGTATATGCCACACACCGCTATCAAGTCTCAAGCATTGGTGGACTTCATCAACGATTGGACAGAGTTGCAGATGCCCGAAGAGAAGCTGGATAATACATATTGGACTATTCATTTTGAGACTTGATATTTTCTTTTTCTTTATCCTTCTTGGATATCTATCACTTTGGCACTAATTTTCATGTGTTGCTTTTCATAAGCTCAAATAAATATAACTGATGATCATGAGCATAACAAATTTCTTTCTCTCAAAATAATTTAAGTGACACAAGAGAGAATATCTTCAAAAATAACAAAGCACACCGTGCTCAAAAAGATATAAGCGAAGCACTAGAGCAAGTCCTAGCTCATAAAAGATTTAAGTGAAGCATAGAGAGCAATTCTAACAAGTCATGACATAATTTTGGCTCTCTCAAAAAGGTGTGTCCAGCAAGGATTGATGACTTAAAACACAAAATAAAACAAGCAAAGACACATATCATACAAGACGCTCCAAGCAAAACACATATCATGTGATGAATAAAAATATAGTCTCGAGTAAAATACGGATAGTTGTTGGAAGAAAGCGGGGATGCCACTCGGGGGCATCTCCAAGCTTAGTTGGTTGCTCATTTTTGGATAATAGCTTGGGATGCCGGGGCATCCCCAAGCTTAGGCTCTTACATCCTTCCTTCATCCATCGTAAGATAACCCAAAAATTGAAAACTTCAATCACACAAAACTCAACAAAGCTTTTGTGAGATCCGTTAGTATAAGAATAATAAATCACTACAATAAGTGTTGTATCAAACCAATTCATATTTTTTGTATTATATCTATGTATTCCAACTTTTCTATGGCAAAAACTCATCAAAGAAAACCATAGAGCCATCAAAATAAGAACACAACACAAAGAAAACAGAATCTATCAAAACAGAACAGTCTGTAGCAATCTGACAATTTCGAATACTTCTATAACTAAAAAAATCTTAAAATTTAGGACGACCTGAGAAATTTGTATATTGATACACAACAATTGGAATGGGTATTTTATCGCTCTCTGGTAAAATTTGAAAATTAATTTCGTGAGTGTAAAACTTTCTGTTTTTCAGCAAGATCAAACAACTATTGCCCAAGAAGATCCTAAAGGCTTTACTTGGCACAAACACTAATTAGAACATAAAAAACACAATCATAACATTAGCATAATTGTGTGAACACAGAAGAACAGGAAGCAAAGAGCAAAAATAAATTGTATTCATTGGGTTGTGTCCCAACAAGCGCTATAGTTTTACGCCCTTATCTAGGCGTAAGGCAAGGATCTAAGTTTTGTCTTCCGAAGGTTTGGAAACTTTCGTAAGGGTTTTCTCAAACCCAGGAGGCTCTTTACGCTTCCCTAAATTCTTTGAAAAAGAATCCATCTTAAGATCCAAAATATCCAACCGCTTGTTGCAAAGAGTAATCAAGGTATTCATGCGATTGATACTACCATTGAGGTGTTTGAGGGGTTCATTATATTTCTGTATTTCAACCACATGCTTATGCAAATCACTAAGTTTTCCAACATTTGAGCTCCCTCAGGGGTAAAATGAAACCCCTTCTTTTGAGGTGGAATTCCCAAGATTCCCTCTAAGAGTTCACAGGCAGCATTGGCATCAAGTTCAATAAAATTTCCTTTAGCGGCGAAATCAAGAAGTTGTCTATGATGCAAAGCAAATCCTATGTAAAAATTACGAAGCAAAACCTTGGCGTCCCCCATTAAGTTGGAAATACGATACGATTCCATAAGCCTATACCAGGAATCTTTCAAATTTTCTCCTTGTCTTTGTTTGAAGTATAAGACTTCAAAATCTGGTGATAAAGGAGGGGTTGGGACGCTAGCCATTGAGACTAGAAAGCAAGAGAACGGCGAACGGAAAAAGAGAGGCAAATAAAATAGGAAATTTTTGTGAAGTGGGGGGAGGAAAACGAGAGGCAAATGGCAAATAATGTAAATTGCGAGGAGATGAGATTTGTGATTAGGAACCTAGTATATGTTGAAGATCCTCCCCGGCAATGGCGCCAGAAATTCTCCTTGATGGTAGCTGGAACTACGTCGGTATTTCCCTAGAGAGGGAGGGATGATGTAGCACAACGACGATAGGTATTTCCCTCAGTTATGAAACCAAGGTTATCGAACCAGTAGGAGAACCAAGCAACACAACATAAACATCCCCTACACACAAATAACAACACCTCGCAACCTGACGGGTTAAAGGGGTTGTGAATCCCTTTCGGGTAACGGTGCCAGAAACAGCGTGTGACGGGAGATAAAGTTGTAATAGATTGAAAAATAGATCACAAATAAAATAAAGTGCAGCAAAGTATTTTTGGATTTTTGGTTTAATAGATCTGAATAAAAATGCAAAGAAAAAGTAGGTCGCAAGGCAAATATATGAGAAAGAAGACCCGGGGGCCGTAGGTTTCACTAGTGGCTTCTCTCGAGAAAAATAGCAAACGGTGGTTAAACAAATTACTGTTGGGTAATTGATAGAACTTGAAATAATTATGACGATATCCAGGCAATGATCATTACATAGGCATCACGTCCAAGATTAGTAGATCGACTCCTGCCTGCATCTACTACTATTACTCCACACATCGACCGCTATCCAGCATGCATCTAGTGTATTAAGTTCATGGAAAATGGAGTAATGCAATAAGAATGATGACATGATGTAGACAAGATCCGTTTATATATATGGCGGTAGATATAGATCTCGTCTTTTTATCCTTAGTAGCAATGATACATATGTGTCGGTTCCCTTTCTGTCACTTTGATCAAGCACCGTAAGACCGAACCCACTACAGGGCACCTCTTCCCATTGCAAGATAAATAGATCAAGTTGGCCAGACAAAACCCAAATATCGGAGAAGAAATACGAGGCTATAAGAGATCGTGCATAAAAGAGAACAAAGAAACTCAAATACTTTCATGGATATAAAAATATAGATCTGATCATAAACTCGAAGTTCATCGATCCCAACAAACACACCACAAAAGAGTTACATCATATGGATCTCCAAGAGACAATTGTATTGAGAATCAAGAGAGAGAGAGAGAGAGAGAGAGATGAAGCCATCTAGCTACTAACTACGGACCAGAAGGTCTACAAAGAACTACTCACGCATCATCGGAGAGGCAGCAATGGAAGTGGTGAACCCCATCCGAGATGGTGTCTAGATTGGATCTGGTGGTTTTGGACTCTGAGGCGGCTGGATGAATATTTCGTCCACTCCTTTAGGGTTATGATATTTTTGGGCTATTTATAGAGAAAAGAGGCGGTCCAGCGGGCACCCGAGGTGGGCACAACGCACTAGGGTGCGCTTGGGCCTCCTAGCGCGCCTTGGTGGGTTGTGGCCCCCTCGGGGCACCCCCAGGTGCAACCAGGGCCCATTGCCTTCCTTCTGGCCCATAAAAAATCTCCGTGAAGTTTCATGGCATTTGGACTCCGTTTGATATTGATTTTCTACGATGTGAAAAACATGGAAAAAACAGCAACTCACACTTGGCACTATGTCAATAGGTTAGTACCAAAAAATGATATAAAATGACTATAAAATGATTATAAAACATCCAAGATTGATAATAAAATAGCATGGAACAATCAAAAATTATAGATACGTTGGAGACGTATCAGTAACAACCGGTGGATGGATCCAAAAATAATGATAGCAGGCTGATGATTGCTTTAATTTAATAAAAAGACATATGATGATTGCTTTACTATTTGTTTCCCACCCGAGATGAACAACATAGGCATACCATAGGTGAACCAGATAATAGACAGAGATACTATTCATAGTTGCCTCGATATGTGCCTCACAAGTAATTTTAAAACTCAGGTTTGAACATTAATTTGGACCTGACTTGGAGTCTAAGAGGTGAACAGGATGATAAAGTAGCAGGTAATATTAAGCAATGCATAACATAAGCAGCACAAGCGAGGGGGAGAGCAGAGCAGTAGCGCGAGCGAGAGACGGAGCAGCAACAACGCGAGCAAGTGAGCGAGAGTCGGAGTAGCAGCAGCAGATCCGGCTAGTATGGACGCCACCGCCGAAGGGTCCTTGCACCGGCGAGAGCCGCCATGGAGATGTCGCCCATGGCACCAGCTTGGAGGTAGCCGCGCCATGGGGGTGTAGGATGGAGCACCGTCGGTGCCGGGAGGTCGAGTTAAGGAGAAGGTGCAATGCGATGAGTGTATGATACGTCCATTTTGCATCATGCTTTTATATTGATATTTATTGCATTATGGGTTGTTATTACACATTATATCACAATACTTATGCCTATTCTCCCTTATTTTACAAGGTTTACATGAAGAGGGAGAATGCTGGCATCTGGAATTCTGGACTAGAAAAGGAGCAAATATTAGAGACCTATTATGCACAACTCCAAAAGTCCTGAAACTTCACGGAGCTTATTTTTGGAATATATGAAAAATAATGGGAGAAGAAAGAACCATAGGGGGGCAACCAGCCAGCCACAAGGGTGGAGGGCGCTCCCTACCTCCTAGGTGCGCCCCCGACCTTGTGGGCCCCCTGGCAGGCCTCTTGTGCCCATCTTTGGCTATATGGTGTCTTTTACCCTGAAAAAATAAATAAGAAGTCTTCGGGACAAAGCGCCGCCATCTTTAGGCGGAACCTGGGTAGAACCAATCTAGGGCTCTGGCGAAGCTGCTCTGTCGAGGAAATATCCCTTCGGGAGGGGGAAATCATCGTCATCGTCATCACCATCGATCCTCTCATCGAGGGAGCGTCAATCTCCATCAACATATTCACCAGCACCATCTCCTCTCAAACCCTAGTTTATCTCTTGTATTCGATCTTGGTCCCAAAACCTCAGATTGGTACCTATGGGTTGCTAGTAGTGTTGATTACTCCTTGTAGTTGATGCTAGTTGGTTTATCAGGTGGAAGACTATATTTTCAGATCCTTAATGATAATTAATACTCCTCTGATTATGATTATGAATATTCTTTGTGAGTAGTTACATTTGTTCCTGAGGACATGGGAGAAGTCTTGTTATAAGTAATCATGTGAATTTGGTATTTGTTCGATATTTTGATGAGATGTATGTTGTCTCTCCTCTAGTGGTGTTATGTGAACGTCGACTACATGACACTTCACCATTATTTAGGCCTAGGGGAAGGCACTGGAAAGTAATAAGTAGATGATGGGTTGCTAGAGTGATAGAAGCTTAAACCCTAGTTTATGCATTGCTTCATAAGGCGCTGATTTGGATCCATATGTTTCATGCTATGGTTAGGTTTACCTTAATTCTTCTTTCATAGTTGCGGATGCTTGTGAGAGGGGTTAATCATAAGTGGGAGGCTTGTCCAAGGAAGGGCAGCACCCAAGCACCGGTCCACCCACATATCAAATTATCAAAGTAACGAACGCGAATCATATGAGCATGCATGATGAAAACTAACTTGACAACAATTCCCATGTGTCCTCGGGAGCACTTTGCTTTATATAAGAGTTTGTCCAGGCTTGTCCTTTGCTACAAAAAGGATTGGGCCACCTTGCTGCACATTAGTTACTCTATTTACATGTTACCCATTACGATTTATCTTATCACACAAGTATCTTTTACCGATAATTTTAGTGCTTGCAGAGAATACCTTGCTGAAAACCGCTTGTCATTTCCGTCTGCTCCTCGTTGGGTTCGACACTCTTACTTATATAAAGGACTATGATAGATCCCCTATACTTGTGGGTCATCAGTGTACAACCTCTTTGGTGGCGTCGAGTAGGCCTCGGCTTTGTCCGAGGAGTCGGTGAGGATGCTGCAGTTCCGGTAGAGCAGGTTAAGGCGGGGTTGTGGGGATGGAGTAGCCGCGATAGACTTGGCGATCATCGGAGCAACTCCTTGGAGGTGGAGGACGAGGCGGCTGAACCGGCGGGATGATGAGATGGATGAATGATCCTCATCCAGGGAGGTGGATGAGGGACGTCGAGCTGTTGCGGTGGACGACATCGTCAGGGAAGAGGCTCCGGCTGGGCAGCGGTGAGGTGGCGGATGGAGGAGGGTGGGGTTTCGTGGCGGGAGCAGAGAGGTTATGGCGGCCTGGGATTTCAAATGGCGAAAAGGAGGCGATGGGAAGGGGGAACCGTGACTTAGGGACGCGCTTGTCCCAAATGTAGGGTGTGTTACAAAAGTACCCTCACCAATTTGAACTAGCGGCCCTTTCGGCTCAGGGTTAGAAGGAGGATTTTGTGTGTCCGGATTTGGCAGCTGGAGGGAGTTTCCGCGCACGTTGTATTTTCGGGATAGCAAGGCGCGGGTTGTGAAGGCGCGAGTTTTGGGAGCACGATATCTGAATTTTCGGGATATAACAAGGCACAGGTTCAATTTTAGGGACAAGCCTAACACGTAATATTGTACTTCTACGTGCCAAATCACTTCGCACTTCCCTCAATGAGAAAACAAAAAAATAAAACTATTCACACCACACAAAGGGAGAGTCTTGTCCCGTTTTACTATACAAATGCTATTCAAAGCTATGAATCCATGTTATGGCCAATTAGTTATTTTTTCGCTGGCTGTATAATGCATGTAACCTACTCATACCAACATTTTAGTGCATTCCAAGTGTCTATACTACCGCTGCAAATTGAACTAAATTTGAATTCGTTTCTCTATTTGAATAAGAATCTACAATCATGATTGTTGCAAACTTCAACCATCATTCGTGTATTACCTTAACAACACACCACATGATTACTATAGAGATAGATATGAACTATGTGTACTATATGAACTCGAATTCAATTTTTTGAATACACTTGATGTTGATTCCAAATAATAGTACATTTGATGTACTAACTAGATATTCATAATCTAAACCATGTTTCATACGTACACCGCGTTTATCACACAAAGTATAGTGCCCCGTCCCCTACATTATGACAAGTATTTAGCCCTCAACTGCAAAAGCCACACATTATCCCAAATTATAATCAATGTTCTACATTATGATATCTTCTTCAAATATTCGTATCCACTTTTTTATAATGAATTATTATCTATGTTCGTCTTTTACACCTTCACAATCCTCTTCTCTTTGTAGCTAGCTAGCTAGCGATAAATTGCTATCATGCATGCACACGCCCACCCCCTCTCACCCTCCCTCAGCGCCGCCTCCATCGCGTACATTCATTATTTCTCTTTAGGTCGTTCACCCACGGTGTGTGTAGGCCCCCCGGCTCCATCTTTCCGGCACACAGCGGTCGATATACCTCTCTAGCCAAGTGTGCCTACCACAAACACACACTTCCCCTCTTCTCTTCTCACTGTCCATGCCCCCTATGTCCAATACGGTTCCACGCAGGTGCACACTCCCGCCCCTCATACTCGCACACTCCTCTCCCCTCTACATAGTAGGCCTCTCGCATCACCTCCTAGCCTCACCCCTCTCCCCCTGTCTGTCTCTCCGGACCTTATTTGCTTCTAACACATCCATGCATGTATATGTACCGATCTCCCTACATATAGCTAGGTCGATTATAATTCTTTTTACCCACATACCGATAGACTTGCCTCACTAGTTATGTCTCTCCCTTTGTCGGACACATGACGGTTGATCTTCCTATGTAGTTAAGTCTGCTTAGCTGATGTCGCTTGAAGCTACATCGATATTTCTCCAAAGAGGAAGGGATGATGCAGCACATCGGCGGTAGGTATTTCCCTCAGATATGAAACCAAGGTTATCGAACTAGTAGGAGAACCAAGCAACACAACATAATCAGCCCCTGCACACAGATAACAAATCCTTGCAACCCGACGTGTTTAAGGGGTTGTCAATCCCTTTCGGGTAACAGTGGCAGAAATTGGTGCGTGACGAGAAAAATGTTATAATAGATTGGATAAATAGATCACAAATAAAATAAAGTGCAGCAGAATATTTTGGTTTTTTTGGATTAATAGATCTGAAAATAAAAGCAAATAAAAATAGATTGCAAAGGCAAATAATATGAGAAAGAAGACCCAGGGGCCGTAGGTTTCACTAGTGGCTTCTCTAGAGAAAAATAGCAAAGTGGAGGGTGAACAAATTACTGTTGGCCAATTGATAGAACTTCAAATAATTATGACGATATCCAGGCAATTATAGTTATATAGGCATCACGTCCAAGATTAGTAGACCGACTCCTGCCTGCATCTAATACTATCACTCCACACATCAACTGCTATCCAACATGCATCTAGTGTATTAAGTTCATGGAGAAACGGAGTAATGCAATAAGAACGATGACATGGTGTAGACAAGATCTATCTATGTAGATATAGACCCCATTGTTTTATCCCTACTAGCAACGATACATATGTGTCGTTTCCCTTTCTGTCACTGGGATCGAGCACCGTAAGATCGAACCCACTACAAACCACCTCTTCCCATTGCAAGATAAATAGATCAAGTTGGCCAAACAAAACCCAAATCTTGGAGAAGAAATACGAGGCTATAAGCAATCATCCATAAAAGAGATCAAAGAAACTCAAATACTTTCATGAATATAAAAAGATAGATCTGATCATAAACTCGAAGTTCATCAGATCCCAACAAACACACCGCAAAAGGGTTACATCATATGGATCTCCAAGAGACCATTGTATTGAGAATCAAGACAGAGAGATGAAGGCATCTAGCTACTAACTACGAACCCGAAGGTCTACAAATAACTACTCACACATCATCGGAGAGGCACCAATGGAGGTGGTGAACCCCATCCGAGATGGTGTCTAGATTGGATCTGGTGGTTCTAGACTCTGCGGCAGCTGGATGAATATTTCGTCGACTCCTCTAGGGTTCTAAAAATATTGGGGTATTTATAGAGCAAAGAGGCGGTCCGGGGGGCACCCAAGGTGGGCACAACCCACCAGGGCATGCCTGGGCCTCCTGGGGTGCCCTGGTGGGTTGTCCCCTCCTCGGGACTCCCCCCAGGTGCAACCAGGGCCCAACATGTTCCTTCTGGTCCATAAAAACTCTCCGTAATTTTTTGTGTCATTTGGACTCCGTCTGATATTAATTTTCTGCGATGTAAAAAACACGGAAAAAACAGGAACTGGCACTTGGCACTATGTCAATAGGTTAGTACCAAAAAATGATATAAAATGACTATAAAATGATTATAAAACATCCAGGATTGATAATATAACAACATGGAAGAATCAAAAATTATAGATACGTTGGAGACGTATCAGCATCTCCAAGCTTAACTCCTAGTCATCCTCGAGTAGGTATGTGATAAAAACAGATTTTTTGATGTGGAATGCTGCCTATCATGTCATATCATATTCTTTTCTTTATGGCATGGACAATTGGACTTTTAGTTGTTCAAAGCAATAGTCTAGTTGTGACATTATAATTTAGATACTCAAGCATATCAACAAGCAACCATATCTTTCAAAATATTAACGCTAAAATAAGCTATCCCTAGCCCATCATGCTCAAACATTGATCCATTCATGAAACACACTCGAATATTAGCTACACCCAATACTTAAGTACGATCATATTTCTTCCTAGTTGGTGCTTTTATAAGAGAAGATGGTGACTCAAATTCAAAAATAAAAATTGCATAAAGTAAAAGAAAGGTCATTCGCAGAGGGAAGTAGGGATTTGTAGAGGTGCCAGAGCTCAAAGCGAAAAACTTAGAGATAAAAACATTTTGAGAGGTGTATCCATCCCACTAACGAAAACGATTTAGAGTTCCCAATACTTTCCATGCATAGATATATCATAGGCAGTTCCCAAACAAAAAAAATAAAGTTTATTCCTTTTTCCACCATAACTTTCACCTTCCATGGCTAGTCGTATCCATGGTTGCCCTCCATACCAACACTTTCCAAGGAATTTATTATTTGAAACGATAAAGTAAATTCCATTTTTTTTGCATTTTGGGAATAGGCATCCCTAATAGCTTTGCCTTACTCTCGTGCAATGACAAGTGAATAAACACTCATCTTAAGAATAACACATCTAGCATGGAAAATATTAGCCACCCTCACTGCTCCACGAGCGAAACAAACACACAAAAGAGAAGTTTATTTTGAAAATTAGAGATGACACATGTAAATTTTCTTAGAACGACAAAATAATACCGCATATAGGTAGATATAGTGGACTCATGTGGCAAAACTGGGTTAAAGGTTTTTGGATGCACAAGTAGTGATCATACTTAGTGCAAAATGAAGGCTAGGAAAAGATTGGGAAGCGATCAACTAAGAAACGAATAATCTCATAAGCAAGCACTAAGCATAAATAACACCGAATAATGCACCACAAGTAGGATATAATTTCATTGCATGAATATTGACTTCCGTACTTACATAGGGAATCACAAACCTTAACACCAATATTCCTACTAAGGCATAATTACTCATCAAGATGTCTCACATATCACATCATCATATCTCAAAACTATTACTAAGAATCAAGTTTATTTTGTCCAATGATCTTCATGAAAGTTATTATTATATCCTTCCTGGATATCTATCACTTTGGGACTAATTTTCATGTGTTTCTTTTGACAAGCTCCAACAAATATAAGTGAAGACCATGAGCATAATATATTTTTTTTCTCTCAAATTAATTTAAGTGAAGCAAGAGAGAATTTCTTGAAAATTTTACTAACTCTCAAATAAATCTAAGTTAAGAAAGAGAGCATTTCTTCAAAAATACTATAGCACACCGTGCTCAAAAAAGATATAAGTGAAGCACTAGAGCAAGTCCATTGCTCATAAAAATTTAAGTGAAGCATAGAGAGCAATTCTAACAAGGCATGACTTAATTTTGGCTCTCTCAAATAGGTGTGTCCAGCAAGGATTGATGACTTAGAACACAAAATAAAACAAGCAAAGACTCATATCATACAAGACGCTCCAAGCAAAACACATATGATGTGACGAATAAAAATATAGTTTAAAGTAAAATACCGATGATCGTTGGAAGAAAGCGGGGATGCCACTCGGGGGCATCCCCAAGCTTAGTGGGTTGCTCATTTTTGGATAATAGCTTGAGATGCCGGGGCATCCCCAAGATTAGGCTCTTCCATCCTTCCTTCATCCATCATAAGACAACCCAAAACTTGAAAACTTCAATCACACAAAACTCAACAAAACCTTCGTGAGATCCGTTAGTATAAGAATAATAAATCACTACTATAAGTGTTGTATCGAACCAATTCATATTCTGCTCTTGTATTATATCTACTGTATTCCAACTTTTCTATGGCAAAAACTCATCAAAGAAAACCATAGAGCCATCAAAATAAGCACACAACACAAAGAAAACATAATCTGTCAAAACAGAACAACCTGTAGCAATCTGACTATTTTGAATACTTATGTAACTCCAAAAATTCTGAAAAATTAGGATGACCTGAGAAATTTCTATATTGATCTACGAAAAGTGGAATGGGTATTTTATCGCTCTCTGGTAAAAATGAAAATTAATTTCGTGTGCGTAAAAGTTTCTGTATTTTCAGCAAGATCAAACAACAATCACCCAAGAAGATCCTAAAGGCTTTACTTGGCACAAACACTAATTAAAACATAAAAAACACAATCATAACAGTAGCATAATTGTGTTAACACACAAAAACAGGAAGCAGAAAGCAAAAACAAATTTTATTCATTGGGTGACCTCCCAACGAGCGCTATAGTTTAATGCCCTTAGCTAGGCATAAAGGAAGGATCTAAATTTTGTCATCCTTCTTCTTAACTTTCTTAGAGGTATTTTCAGCATGAGGCTTTGTAAACACAACGTAAAACATGTTATCCATAGAGGCCTTAGCAATCCTCAGTTGGTTTTCATGATACCCCTTTTGATTTCCCGCATCAATCCAAGAGTAATGTTGATTAACATTATTGAAAAGTTGTTGGATTATATCTAGAACTGGGACTTCCCTTTTAAGATTCTCATCAAAGATTTTATTGTCCCCAAGAAAATGTCTTAAAGCTTAGTCACTATTGTAAAGAATTTCATCTATCACAGTTTTTTCACGATTCATACCATAAAAGTCAAAGATTTCCCTAGCTTCCCGTATTATGTAGTCAAACTCATTCATAAGAACGAGAGTGGCCAACTTTTTAGCTCTAGGATTCTTAATAACGGGGAGCTCAAAAAACAATCTCTGCAAGGTAGGATGGGTACGAATAAATTTACTTTCAAGTTGGAGAACTAGTGCTGAAATAGCATCCGCATAAGATCTAGTAGTTTTAAGTATAGGGGTATCATCAAGACTAAGCTTCCCAATACAATTGAAAAATTCTTGGATACGCTCTTTTCCCATAATGTTCCCATGCCCCAAAATAAAGGTTTTATTAGCCAGATTGCCCGTACGTCCAATTTTAGGAGTTAGGCCATCATCTGTTGGTGCCTGCTACCTCTTGAGCATGCGTTGGTTTTCCCTTGAAGAGGAAAGGGTAATGCAGCAAAGTAGCGTAAGTATTTCCCTCAGTTTTTGAGAACCAAGGTATCAATCCATTAGGAGACAGCGCATAAGTCACCTAGTACCTGCATAAACAATCAAGAACCTTGCAACCAACGCGATAAAGGGGTTGTCAATCCCTTCACGGTCACTCGCAAAAGTGAGATCTGATAAAGATAATAAGGTAAATATTTTTGGTATTTTTGTTGTATAGATTGGAAAGTAAAGATTGCAACAAAGTAAACGAGATGCGATGTAAATAAAAGAGATGCAATATAATAAGAAAGAGACCAGGGGGCCATAGGTTTCACTAGTGGCTTCTCTCAAGATAGCATGTATTACGGTGGGTGAACAAATTACTGCCGAGCAATTGATAGAAAAGCGCATAGTTATGAGAATATCTAAGGCAATGATCATGAATATAGGCATCACGTCCGTGTCAAGTATATCGAAACGATTATGCATCTACTACTATTACTCCACACATCGACCACTATCCAGCATGCATCTAGAGTATTAAGTTCATAAGAACAGAGTAACGCTTTATGCAAGATGACAAGATGTAGAGGGATAAACTCAAGCAATATGATATAAACCCCATCTTTTTATCCTTGATGGCAACAATACAATACATGCCTTGCTGCCCCTACTGTCACTAGGGAAGGACACCACAAGATGGAACCCAAAGCTAAGCACTTCTCCCATTGCAAGAAAGATCAATCTAGTAGGCCAAACTAAACCGATAATTCGAAGAGACTTGTAAAGATATCAAATCATGCATATAAGAATTTAGAGAAGAACAAAATAATATTCATAGATAATCTTGTTCATAAACCCACAATTCATTGGATCTCAGCAAACACACCGCAAAAGAGTATTACATCGAATAGATCTCCAAGAACATCGAGGAGAACTTTGTATTGAGAATCAAAGAGAGAGAAGAAGCCATCTAGCTAATAACTATGGAACCGAAGGTTTGTGGTAAACTACTCACGCTTCATCGGAGAGGCTATGGTGTTGATTTAGAAGCCCTCCGTGATCGCTTATCCCTCCGACAGATCGCCGGAAGAGGCCCCAAGATGGGATCTCATGGGTACAGAAGGTTGCCACGGTGGAAAAGTAGTTTCGTGGCTCTCCGCGATCGATCTAGGGTATAAGAGTATATATAGGCGGAAGTAGTACGTCGGTGGAGCTACAAGGGGCCCACGAGGGTGGGGGCACGCCCTCCTGCCTCATGGTCGCCTCGTGGCATTCCAGACTTCAACTCCAAGTCTTCTGGTTTGCTTTCGGTCCAAGAAAGATCATCGCGAAGGTTTCATTCTGTTTGGATTCTGTTTGGTATTCCTTTCCCGTGAAACTCTAAAATAGGCAAAAAAACAAAACTAGCACTGGGCCTCCGGTTAATAGGTTAGTCCCAAAAATAATATAAAAGAGCATATTAAAGCCCATTAAACATCCAAAACAGATAATATAATAGCATGGAACAATAAAAAAATTATAGATACGTTGGAGACGTATCAAGCATCTCCAAGCTTAATTCCTGCTCGTCCTCGAGTAGGTAAATGATAAAAAACATAATTTTTGATGTGGAATGCTACCTAACATAATTATCAATGTAATTTTCTTTATTGTGGCATGAATGTTCAGATCCGAAATATTCAAAACAAAAGTTTAATATTGACATAAAAATAATAATGCTTCAGCATACTAATAAAGCAATCATGTCTTCTCAAAATAACATGGCCAAAGAAAGCTATCCCTACAAAATCATATAGTCTGGCTTTGCTCTATCTTTATCACAGAAAATATGTAAATCATACACAACCCCGATGACAAGCCAAGCAATTGTTTCATACTTTTGATGTTCTCAAACTTTTTCAATCTTCACGCAATACATGAGCGTGAGCCATGGACATAGCACTATAGGTGGAATAGAATGGTGGTTGTGGAAAAGACAAAAAGGAGAATATAGTCTCACACCAACTAGGTGTATCAATGGGCTATGGAGATGCCCATCAATAGATATCAATGTGAGTGAGTAGGGATTGCCACGCAACGGATGCACTAGAGCTATAAGTGTATGAAAGCTCAAAAAGAAACTAAGTGGGTGTGCATCCAACTCGCTTGCTCACGAAGACCTAGGGCATTTTGAGGAAGCCCATCATTGGAATATACAAGACAAGTTCTATAATGAAAAATTCCCACTAGTATATGAAAGTGACAACATAGGAGACTCTCTATCATGAAGATCATGGTGCTACTTTGAAGCACAACTATGGAAAAAGGATAGTAGCATTGTCCCTTCTCTCTTTTTCTCTCATTTTTTATTTTTTGTTATTTGGGCCTTTTCTCTTTTTTATGGCCTTTTTTCCTTCTTTTTTTTAATTTTTCGTCTGGAGTCTCATCCCAACTTGTGGGGAAATCATAGTCTCCATCATCCTTTCCTCACCGGGACAATGCTCTAATAATAAAGATAATCACACTTTTATTTACTTACAACTCAAAAATTACAACTAGATACTTAGAAGAAAATATGACTCTATGTGAATGCCTCCGGTGGTGTATCGGGATGTGAAATGAATCAAGAGTGACATGTATGAAAAATTATGAAGGTGGCTTTGCCACAAATATGATGTCAACTACATGATCATGCAAAGCAATATGTCAATGATGGAGCGTGTCATAATAAACGGAATGGTGGAAAGTTGCATGGCAATATATCTCGGAATGGCTATGGAAATGCCATAATAGGTAGGTATGGTGGATGTTTTGAGGAAGGTAAATGGTGGGTTTATGGTACCGGCGAAAGTTGCACGGTACTAGAGAGGCTAGCAACGGTGGAAGGGTGAGAGTGCGTATAATCCATGGACTCAACATTAGTCATAAAGAACTCACATACTTATTGCAAAAATCTAATAGTTATTGAAACAAAGTACTACGCGCATGCTCCTAGGGGGATAGATTGGTAGGAAAAGACCATCGCTCGTCCCCGACCGCCACTCATAAGGAAGACAATCAAAAAATAAATCATGCTCCGACTTCATCACATAACGGTTCAACATACATGCATGCTACCGGAATCACAAACTTTAGCACAAGTATCTATCAAATTCACAACTATTCAACTAGCATGACTCTAATATCACCATCTTCATATCTCAAAACAATCATAAGGAATCAAACTTCTCATAGTATTCAATGCACTTTATATGAAAGTTTTTATTATACCTATCTTGGATGCCCATAATATTAGGACTAATTTTATATCCAAAGCAAATTACCATGTTGTTCTAGAAGACCATCAAAATAATATAAGTGAAGCATGGGAGATCAATAATTTCTATAAAATAAAACCACCACCGTGCTCTTAAAAGGTATAAGTGAAGCACTAGAGCAAAATTATCTAGCTCAAAAGATATAAGTGAAGCACATAGAGTATTCTAATAAATTTCGATTCATGCGTGTCTCTCCCAAAAGGTGTGTACAACAAGGATGATTGTGGTAAACTAAAAAGCGAATACTCAAATCATACAATACTCTCCAAGCAAAACACATATCATGTGGTGAATAAAAATATAGCCTTAAGTAAAGTTACCGATAGACGAAGACGAAAGAGGGGATGCCTTCCGGGGCATCCCCAAGCTTAGGCTTTTGGTTGTCCTTGAATTTTACCTTGGGTTGCCTTGGGCATCCCCAAGCTTAGTCTCTTGCCACTCCTTATTCCAAAATCCATCAAATATTTACCCAAAAAGTAAAAAACTTCACAACACAAAACTTCAACAGAAAATATCATGAGCTCTGTTAGTATAAGAAAATAAACCACCACTTTAAGGTACTGTAATGAACTCATTCTTTATTTATATTGGTGTTAAACCTACTGTATTCCAACTTATCTATGGTTCATACCCCCCGGTACAAGCCATAGATGCATCAAAATAAGCAAACAACACGTGGAAAACAGAATGTGTCAAAAACAGAATAGTCTGTAGCAATCTGGAGGTTTTGAATACTTCTTTAACTCCAAAAAAATCTGAAAATTAGGACGACCAGGATAATTTGTATATTGATCTAATGAAGTTGTAATTCGTATTTTATCGCTCCCTGGTAAAAAATGAAAATTATTTTCGTGAGCGCATACTTTTTGTTTTTATCAGCAAGATCAAACAACAATCGCCCAAGAAGATCCTAAAGGCTTTACTTGGCACAAACACTAATTAAAACAAAAAACACAATCATAACAGAAACTAGATGAATTATTTTTTACTAAAAAGGAACAAAAAGTAAAGAACAAAAATAAAATTGGGTTGCCTCCCAACAAGCGCTATCGTTTAACGCCCCTAGCTAGGCATAAAAACAAGAATAGATCTAGGTATTGTCATCTTTGGTATGCAATCCATAAGTGGCTCTCATAATAGATTCATAAGGAAATTTTAATTTTCTTCCTAGGAAAGTGTTCCATGCCTTTCCTTAACGGAAATTGGAATCTAATATTTCCTTCTTTAATGTCAATAATTGCACCAATCGTTCTAAGGAAAGGTCTTCCAAGAATAATTGGACATGTAGGATTGCAATCTATATCAAGAACAATGAAATCTACGGGCACATAATTCCTATTTGCAATAATAAGAACGTTATTAATCCTTCCCATAGGTTTCTTAATGGTGGAATCCGCAAGATACAAATTTAAAGAACAATCATCAAATTCACAGAAACCTAGCACATCCACAAAGTTTTTGGAATCGTGGAAACACTAGCACCCAAATCACACAAAGCATAGCATTAATAAGCTTTAATCTTAATTTTAATAGTAGGTTCCCACTCATCATAAAGTTTTCTAGGTATAGAAACTTCTAGTTCAAGCTTTTCTTCATAGGATTGCATCAAAGCATCAACGATATGTTTAGTAAAAGCTTTATTTTGATTATAAGCATGAGGAGAATTTAACACGGATTGTGTTGGGGATATTACTATCAGTTGAGACCCGCCTAGGAGGGGCCGGGTCAGCTTCAATGGCGGGTTACGCAAGAAGCTCATTAAACATCCAAGTTTGTAGTTTATTAAGTCTTATAGAAGGCCCAAAGGCCTGGGGCCGGCTTGAGGCCCGATATTGTAAGTAAACCGCCACATGTAAGGAAATATTTGTACAGAAAGACATGTAAAGAAAGTCACCGAGCCGGACACGATTATGAGCCGGCCAGGACTCTGTAGGCCACCTGGCGTCAACCCGTGTATATAAGGGGATGACCCAGTGGTGGTTTAGGGCAAGAAACAACCAGGTTGATAACCAAGCCGGCGAGTTGAGCCTCTTGGAAGTCGAAACCTCAGCAATACCAATCCCAACTAGACGTAGGCTTTTACCTTCATCGTAAGGGGACGAACTAGTATAAAACTCTCTTGTGTCCTTTGTCCCGATTAACCCCTTTAAGCTTCCTAGTGCGATGGCCTACGACTAAGTCCTTGCTCTAGGACATCTGCCGTGTCAATTCCACGACAGTTGGCGCCCACCGTGGGGCCAGCGCACGGTGGATTTGAGTTCTTGAAGGGCAACTTCGAAGGGCTCAAGGGACACGCTGTGGGCCGGATGACCAAGAGTCGTCGCGGCAAGATCTACATCGACGACGAAGGCTGGGGCCCTAAGGCCGACTCAATCGAGTACGGGTACCGGGTCCCTTCGGCGGAATTCACGTCTTCATCGGCCGGATCGGCGAGTCAGGACCTGAGCCGGATGTCCACACCGACCTCATCGAAACTGCTGAGCGCACCGGGTCCACCCGTTATCATCTGTCGTAAAGCATGCCTTCGTAGGCTGCATCCATGGCGGTGAATACTCTGAAGGATCAATAGAAGGCGGGGAGACGACCATCTGCTCTGATACTGCATCATCAACAGGTGAGACAGAATCATTGTACCAACTGCAAGACGGCCTGCTCGGGGGCTGTTCCGATGGCAGCAGTATTCCGGACCCCCTTGAGCCGCCGAATTGGGCCGGAGTCTTCATGGCAGGGACACAGCCCGGGCAGAACTCCACCGCAGCGACAGTAGCAGCCACCGGGTCGGCAGCTACTGGGTCAGGAGACCCCGCGCGCCCTCGGCTCAGGTTCTCATGGACCTCATGGACAAACTGACGACTCTGTTAACCGCTGCGGTAGAGCCGGCGGATAAAGCCCAGCATGATGCGGAAGTGGCACGTGTGTGGGAGGAGATGGTGCAAGCTAAGGAAAATCTGGCCGCGGAGGAAACCCGGATGGCAGCAGAACGAGCAGCTTTGGATGCTCGTGCTCAGCAGCTTCAAGCAGAAACCTTCCGGCTCTCGGTGGATCTTAATGCGTTAAACAAAGTCATGAGGAGGAGGCGTCAGAAAACTCAATCGCGTCTGCCTCTAACACTGGATCTGAGGAATCTGTTCCCTACACCTGGAGCTGGAGGGAGCAACCCGCCAGAGGCAAACCGGGTCACGACGCCCGGTGCACCTGTTCAGCCACGCACCATGGAGCCGCCGCGCATGAATACAACTCATCCTCGTTATATATCAACACCCCTGGGTCACTTCTCCAGCCCCATGGAGAACCTCATTGCGGCATCGACTCGATTGGCAGCTCTCCCGATGGAAGGCGACTCGCCAACAGCAATTGAAACCCGAAGGGTAAGAGAACTACTTCAGACAGCTTTGGCCCAACAGGATGCATACTCCTACAGTTGAGACAGGATTCATTCAACTCCTCGCCCAAGATGGAGCCTGAGTTACAGTAGGCACATGGAATCTGCAGAGATGTCAAGTAATGCTCAATGTCACAACCGGCCATATAGGTATGAGCCGGTGCGGGCTGGAGCTCTTAACTTGGCGGATCAGGAGAGGATTCGTCAAGAGGCGGAACGAGCGGCTCAGATAGCAGCGGAGCAGGCAGCTCACCAAACCTTTCTGGCTTATTTAGCAACTTCGGTTGAGGCAGGAGTGGCTACAAGAACCGGAGGCGTACCTTGCCAGGTCCCAGCCATACGCAATGAGCAGTTGCCCAAGGATTTCAATTGACCTCGTAAGGTGCCTAACTACACGGCTGACTTACAGCCGGGGGCTTGGATTGAGAGTTATGAGATGACTATGGAGCTGTTGGAGGTTAGTGATGCTGCAATGGCCAAATATTTTACCATGATGTTGGATGGAACGGCTTGGACCTGGTTGAAAGGATTACCACCCAATTCCATCGGCTCATGGGCAGAGTTGAAGGCACGGTTCATCTAGAACTTTAAAGACACGTGTAAGCAGCCAATGTCAATTGTGGATCTGACCAATTGCAAGCAAGAGGATGGAGAATCTACAACCCATTGGGTGAGCCGGGTCAATGAGATAATACATCCATCTGATAAGATGGATGCTGGCTCAGCAGTTTTGATGTTGGAGAAAAAAATGCCATTTTGAACCTCTGAAATAGAAGTTGGGGCGGCTTAAACGTGACTGTAATGACATGGGAACGTTGATGGCGGCTCTTGTCAAGTATGCCGATTCTGATACCACCAAAGACCCGACATCTAATGAAGAAAAAGCAACAAAGGGAAAGAAGAACGGCAATGGCAAGGGTCACCAGCATAACCCGGCAAATGAAGGAGGTAATAAGCGTAAAGCTGATGAGTTTGTTGCTAATACTAATGTGCAGGGTGGTAATCAGCGGCGCAAGGGCAGACAACCCCCTCGATCGGGCGGGTCAGGCCCCACTCTTGAGCAGTTGTTGAATGAACCCTGTCCAAGACACGGCACCCGGGAGAAGCCAGCCAGCCACCCACTTGTGGAAGGATTGCACGATCATGAAGGCGTTTAAAAATTCAAACGCATTTGATGGGGGTCACGGCCCGGGTGGCGGCTCAGGTGGAGGCGGCTTTCAGGGCCCGGGCGCCGGTTCAAGCGGAGGAGGTTTTCATGGTTAGGGTCATCCTGGTCACCGGGGAGGATATAATCAGCAACACAGCCAAGGGAATCAATAGCAGCAACAATCCGGCTATCAGAGCAACCCGAAGCAATTGAGTAGCGGACAGTATCATGTCATATCTTTACTACCAGTTTATGTAAGAGAGACCAGAAACTCCACAAGAGGGCCGTTAGTGCCGTTGAACCGGCAATTCCACGTTATCTACGTTGGTCGGAGCAGCCTATTGTGTGGAGCAGAGAGTATCACCCGCCCCGGGTTGATAATCCGGGTCACTTGGCTTTGGTAGTGGCACCTTAGGTTGGTGGGTACAAGTTTACTAAGGTACTCATGGATGGAGGCAGCAGCATCAACATCCTTTACTATGAGACGTTCCGCCGGATGGGATTGACGGATAACAATCTTAAACAATCCAACACTATTTTTCATGGTGTAGTACCTGGTAAGTCAGCATACCCAGTTGGTAAGATCGAGCTGGAGGTAGCCTTGGGGGATGAGTATGACTCCAGGGCAGAAAAATTAACCTTTGAAGTGGTTAAGATCAAAAGCCCATATCATGCTCTGTTTGGGCGGCCGGCTTATGCCAAGTTCATGGCTCGGCCGTGTTACGTGTATTTGCAGCTCAAGATGCCGGGTCACAAGGGCACCATTACAGTCCATGGAAGCCGTAAGATCGCCTTGGAATGTGAAGAGGGGGATGCTGCCTATGCTGAATCTGTTTGTGCAACAGAGGAGTTGAAATTCTACAAGGATCATGTTGACCCGGCGGACATGATGTCATTAAAGAAACCAACAACAGAGCATGAGCCGGAGTTAAAGTTCAAATCAGCTGATGACACTAAGATGGTGAACTTTGTGCCTGGCGATTCATCCAAACAGTTCATCATCAGCGCAAACTTGGATCTGAAATAGGAAAGCGGGCTCATCAAGTTCATCAGTGAGAACCGGGACATCTTTGCATGGAAACCTTCAGACATGCCGGGTGTCCCGAGGGAACTCGCTGAGCACACTCTTAATATCGATCCAAAGTTCAAACATGTCAGACAGTTTCTTCGGCGGTTCAATGAAGAAAGGCGCAAGGCCATTAGAGAAGAGGTGGCCCGGCTCTTGGCGGCCGGGTTCATTGTGGAGGTCTTTCACCCAGAATGATTAGCTAACCCGGTGCTCGTGCTAAAAAAGAATGGCACCTGGCGTATGTGTGTGGATTACACAGATTTAAATAAGGCCTGTCCGGCTAATCCTTTTGCTCTTCCCCGTATTGATCAGATCATTGATGCTATGGCGGGTTGCGCATGGTTGAGTTTCTTAGATGCTTACTCCGGGTATCATCATATTAAGATGGCAGTCAAGGATCAAGAGAAGACAACATTTATAACTCCTTTTGGGGCTTTCTGCTATGTGTCTATGCCTTTTGGGCTCAAGAGTGCTCAGGCGACTTACCAACGGTGTGTGTAGAATTGTCTTCATGATCAAATTGGGCGCAATGTTCATGCCTATGTGGATGATATAGTGGTGAAGTCTAGGGAAGAGGAAACCTTGGCCACAGACTTGAAAGAGACTTTTGATAATCTCCGGGTTTACAAGATGATGCTTAACCCGGCCAAGTGTGTTTTTGGAGTGCCAGCTGGTAAGCTTTTGGATTTTCTGGTGTCCAATCGAGGTATTGAAGCTAACCCGGAGAAGATCAAGGTAATTACATCCCTGGCCAAACCAACCTGCGTCAATGATGTTCAACGACTGGCGGGTCGTGTGGCTGGTTTAGATGGTTCATAAGCCGGTTAGGGGAAAAGGCTATGCCTCTGTATCAGTTGATGAAGAAAACATATGTGTTTGTTTGGAGCGATGCTGCGAACGCCGCTTTTGAGGATCCGAAGGCACAACTGGCTGAGCCTCCGGTCCTAGCTGCTCCAATTGAGAAAGAGTCGCTTTTGTTATACGTAGCTGCCAACTCACGGGCTGTTAGTGTGGCTATGGTGGTAGAGCGCAAAGAGGCTGGCAAAGAGCATCCGGTTCAAGCGGCCGGTTTATTATGTCAGTGAAGTGCTAATTGAGTCTAAGCAACGATATCCACATTGGCAGAAGCTTGTTTATGGGGTGTTCATGGCAAGCCGGAAGCTTAAGCATTACTTTCAGGGACATCCAATCACTGTGGTTAGCTCTGCTCCTTTGGGAGACATTATTCAAAACAGAGAAGCTACAGGGCGAGTTGCCAAGTGGGCAATTGAGCTTGGGTCTCATGGGCTGAAGTATGTTCCACGCACTGCGATTAAGTCTCAAGCCCTGGTTGACTTCATCAATGACTGGACAGAGATGCAGATGCCAGAAGAAAAGCCGGACAACACATATTGGACTATTCATTTTGATGGGTCCAGGCAATTGGAGGGCTCGGGGGCTGGAGTTGTATTAACTTCCCCACGAGGTGATAAATTTTGTTATGTGTTACGATTGATGTTTCCGTGCACTAACAACGCAGCAGAGTATGAAGCATTGCTCCATGGTCTTCGAGTGGCAAAGGAGATGAGCTTGAGCCGGGTCAGATGTCTTGGTGATTCAGATCTAGTGGCTCAGCAGGTGTCTGGCAAGTGGGATTCCAAAGACCCTCTCATGGCGGCTTATCGCCGAGAGGTCGATGCTGTTGCAGGATATTTTAAAGGTTATCAGGTGGAACACATTGACCGTCGAAAGAACGAAGCAGCTGATGCTTTGAGCCGGCTGGGGTCTCAACGTAAGCCGGTACCACCCAACACCTTTTTAGATGTTTTGCATAACCCCTCTGTCAAGTTGCCCACAGAAGAAGATTTAGCTGTTCCTGACTCGGAGGTGCAGCTGGTAGCATCACTTCATGTCATCCCAAATTGGACGGTGCCGTTCTTGGCTTACATGACCCGGGGAGAATTGCCAGCAGATGAGACCCTGGCTCGACAGATAACCCGGCGGTCTAAGTCCATGACGATTTCGGATGGATAGTTATTCCATCGCAGTGTTTCCGGAGCGTTTCAATGGTGTCTTTCCCCCGAAGAGGGTCAAGAAATCCTTCGTGAGATCCATGAAGGCGATTGTGGTCATCACGCCGGGTCAAAATCTTTAGTGGCCAAGGCGTTTCGTCACGGTTTTTACTGGTTGACGGCTCACGCTGATGCAGAAGATCTGGTCAGTAGATGTGATGGATGTCAGAAATTTGCACGACGAGCGCATGTACCGGCTCAAGAGCTCCGGATGATTCCAATCACTTGGCCGTTTGCAGTCTGGGGGCTTGACATGGTGGGACCTTTTAAAAGGTCTAAGGACAAGAAGACACATGTCCTGGTGGCTGTTGATAAGTTCACTAAATGGGTTGAGGCGGAGCCTGTGAGTAAGTGTGATGCAGCCACGACGGTTCAGTTCATGAAGAAAATAATCTTCCGTTTCGGTTTTCCACACAGTATTATCACGGACAATGGCACTAATCTATCCCAAGGGGCTATGGAAGAGTTTTGTCAGCGAGAGCACATCCGGCTTGATGTTTCTTCTGTAGCCCATCCTCAATCCAATGGTCAAGTTGAGAGAGCCAATTAGGAAATTCTGAAAGGGCTAAAACCCCGGCTTATGGTTCCTTTACAGCGAACGCCGGGTTGTTGGGTAGAGGAGTTGCCTTCAGTGTTATGGAGCATCAATACTACACCCAACAGGTCTACGGGTTACACACCCTTCTTCATGGTTTATGGGGCAGAAGCAGTATTGCCCAGTGACATCCGTCATGACTCGCCCCGTGTGGCGGCTTATGTTGAAGCTAACAATGAAAAAGCCAGACAGGATGCGCTTGACTTGTTGGATGAAGAAAGAGACTTAGCAGCAGCACGGTCAGCAATCTATCAACAGGACCTGCGTCGTTATCACAGCCGCCGGGTTAAGACCAGGACTTTTCAGGAAGGCGACTTGGTGCTCCGGCTCATCCAAGATCTTTCAGATGCACACAAGTTATCCCCACCTTGGGAAGGACCCTTTGTGGTCAGTAAAAATTTAAACAACGGGTCTTACTACCTCATTGACGTTCGAGAGCATGCAGACTCACGTAAGTCGGAAGAGGAGACCCGCCGGCCGTGGAACATTGCTCAACTTCGGCCGTACTATACCTGAGCCACCGGCTCTCATCATGTACATACGTTCACCTTGTATATACGATGATAAGCAATAAAGTAAGACCATCGGTCTCTTTTCTTTTCAAAGATTATGCATCTTTATTATTTTTTCACAAATGACTATTAAGGAGCTGATCATATTTGAATCAAGTTTAACCTTTTCTAGTCCGGCTTATGATCGTATTCGAATCTAGCTGTAAATCTCATGGTCACTTGGGGGCTTCCTGTTCAAACATAGGTCGTATTCGAACCAAAGAGAACATAGCTGTCGTAACCCTCTTGATCGGCTCAAGGCCAAACTCACTTGGGGGCTTCTTGATCGTATCCGAATCATAGCTTAACACCTTTTGAGCCGACTTGGATCATATTCGAATCAGGGTCGTTAAAAACCTCTCAAGGTCATTTGGGGGCTTCCTGATCAAACATAGGTCGTATTCGAACCAAAGAGAACATAGCTGTCGGTACCCTCTTGATCGGCGCAACGCCAAAGCCACTGGGGGCTATATGGTCGTATTCGAACCTTAGCTTAACCCCTTTGGTCCGGTTTACTGATCGTATTCGAATCAGAAACCCCCAATCTTTTAAATACAGAGTTAAAATTATGTTTGTTATCTGTTGCTTGCCTTTGAGTTTTTGTTGTTTCAATATTACAAATGAGATGGCCTGGTTTTCTTCGCCGGCTCAATTATTGGACAACACAGCCGCCCGGGTTATCCAAGCCGGTGGCCTAAGGATCTGAAGGTACGAGTTACTGAGATATGATGATTATTGAATATTCAAGGAGTATTAACTTTTATACATATTGAATTATCAAGTTCATCACCCGGGTTATTTGAACCGGCGATCTAAGAATCAACAAGGACAAGGTATGATTCTTACTTATACGTGCTTACCGACTGCGTTAACTTAAGAGTTAGTATTAAACCATATCCTTTATTTATATTTGTCTCTGTTTTTTTGAGGTGGAGATATGGGCTGTAAATTAGGTGTTTAAACCCAGTTGGTTCTAAACCGCCTTGCCAGGTTTTTCCTTGTGTTCACAGGAACAAAGTTTAAACATTGCAGAGACAAGCATTAAACGATGCTTAAGATAGCATTAAACATTGGCATCCGGAAGCACAGATTCACATAGAAGTGTTTTTTGCACGATGGCATAAGCAAAAACCCGGTGTTTTAAATAGTTAAGCTATTACACGGCTTTATAAGCCCATGAAGATGATCATTGTCCTTCCCTCATCGGTTCACCATCTTGAGTTTGCTGGAAGTTGGATTTGGACCAATCAAAGCCATTCATGGTGACAAATTCAGCTTCATCATCAATCAGGCCGACCGGGTCAATTTTCGGGGCAAAGGTATCTTCTCTCACAGGTGGGATCAGATCAGCAACTTTGTATGGAGTGGCCATCTTCTTATTTGCACTATCAAAACCTGGCTGGTATTTGTCCACATTGGTATCATCTCCAAGGCTAGTCGCCTGAGGCCGGACTTCATGGACGCAGGCTATAAAGTCATCTTGATCAAAAGGAGACCCATCCTCCTTCACGGTAGGATAGCCCCTTGCAACGTCTGCCGGGTCTAGGTCTGGCACCCAAGCTTTGGAGCGGCTTAGGGTAGTCAGTGCACCGGCTCGCGCACATGAGCGTTTTACCTCTTGGAATCTAGCAGGAAGGATGGATAGCTTCTTCAGGACATCGTTAAGCCGGTTGGATCCTTGATTTACCGGAGAGATAGCGGCCAGAGCCCGTTGTGTACCAATGTACAATTGTTGAACCAAGGTGTATACTGCCTTCAGTTTAATCAACGGGTCTTGGCTCAGGTTTTTGCTTCGTGGACCTGTGTATATTTTTAACAGTCAATTGGCGGATCATATTTCAGTTTGACAAAATTTATATTTAAGATCAATTCAGACGGCTTACCAAAAATCCCGGCAACCATCTGAGATACTCGGCCCTTCAAATTGTTCAGCTCTGTTGCAATTTCTTTCAGAGTTGTTTCGGCTGTCTCAGCTCGGCGGGTCAAGAGTGTTTTCTCATTCTCCCAAGTTTTCTCTTTGGCAGCAAAGCTGGTCTTCAAAATCTCCGTCTCAGAAAGGCTCATTTGCAACTTGGAGGTGGAAGATTTAATTTCTGACTCCTGGCTTGCTAGCCGGGTCTTTGCGTCACTCAATTGGGAGTTCAGTTCAGATAATGCATTCTGTGAAACATTCAGATAAGTCAAGATTTGGTTTTAAATTCTAGTATACATATTCAAAATTCAAAGTCCCAAGTGCTTTACGAATAAAACACTTGGCACTTGGGGGCTAATGTATGCCAAATCAAATTTTTGTGACTCTACCAGCATATTAGAAGTCCCAAGTCCTTTACAAAGTAACAACACTTGGCACTTGGGGGCTAATGTACGCAGTTCAGCAAGGTTATCAAAGATCAACCGGAATGTTAAGTATTTTACAGATAGTGTTCAATTCTGAAGTACCGATTCATTAATGATTAAATAAACCGGTCCTTGGGGACTATGGGTGAAGTCTTATTCTACCAATATCAGGCAAAGATTCAGAAGTAAAGGTATCGGTCTATATTTTAAGTCTACAGGTTATTCTGTTTCTCTCATAATCTACAGACTTGGGGGCTGAAGGAATATTGGTAAACCGGAAACTACATACCTCATACTTCAATTGAAGCTGCTTGACCATCTCAATCTCAGAATCACGACTGGAGTGTACATGACTGAGATAGCCGGATAAGATATCACTAGCATTAAGACGGTCATAGTTGGCAACATCAAGACGAACCTTCTGCCTCTCCAAAGCTTCTTGCTTAGCTGTGCACCGTGCCAATACCGTCGGGTTCCCCGGCTCAACATAGCGGCTCCCAGTAATTTGAACATCTTGAACACGGGGAGACGGTGGGCCGGTTGAGCTTGATGGACCAGCTGCAGAAGGGTTAATAGTGTTCTTGACAAGGGATGGCTCTGGAGGATTTGCTTCATGAACAATAGGCGGGTCTTCTGGGGCGAAAGTTAATGGAGAAGGTGGCCTAGCTGGCTCAGATGCCAATACTGGCGGGTCTTCCACTGGTTTTGTTGCCTTCGCTTTTTTGGACTTAGCTTGACCGCTAAAGAAAAATATTGCAGGATAGTCAGCATTGAGATAACAATTGATCAAACTCGGAAGAAAAGAGGATTTTTTATTACCCAGGAGCAGTTTTGAAAGCCGGAAATTGTGTTTTTGATGAGTTGCACGAGGAACGAGACATCTCCTGAAAAGGTAAATGAAAGGAGTTAAAGGATACACAAGGAGCAGGATTCATTAAAACAAAGGTAAGGACAGTAATAAGTAAACCTCGTTCAGACGTTTCCGAGGGGTCTGTTCAGGGACGACAGCCGGCTCATCTTCAATCTCAACTTCACGACGACTTTCATGCTGCTGCTTTTTCAAATGAAAGTTGGGATCCAAGTGAGCTAAGGGGTTAGAAAACCTTACTTTACAGATCACTCGTCGAACTTTGTGTCTTGGTAAGGGCTCTGAGTCAGAGGAAATGATAGTTACCTCTGCTTCCCCGGCTTGACTAGCCCCAGTGTCATCCTGGTAAGGATCAGTATCAATAAGATTGTTCAAAAGTTGACCAAGGGAATCAAGGGCTACCTCCGAGTCAGACGAGTCATCAAGCTTCATTAAATCCTCAACAGTAGTTTTCTTCTTCTTCTTCTTTGATTCCCGGGTCGTCTTCTTGGTGTTCATAGCGGCGGCTTTCGCCTTCTTGGCAGCTTCGTGGTCATATTTCACCTTCCAGAAGTCAGAATTGGCCTATAAAGACAAGAAGAAAGATCAGTATTAAGTACTAATAGCTGGGCAAAACACGAAGAAAAAGAGATCAAAATGTACTTGCTTTTGGCGCCGGATTAATCTTGCAGAAGGTACTCAACCCAACAATACTGCAATCTTCGTACTTCCCATTTACCAAAAGGGTTGACATCGAAACAATGTCTTCTTTGGTGAGTTCAGCTGGGCTATGACGAAGAGGATTGTCCGGGCTTCCGTCATATTCATACATCAGTTGAGATCAACGACTTAATGGAATAACCCGCCATGAGATACAACAACGGGTCAGATCTACTCCGGTTAAACCATTACCCAACAAGCTGTAGATTCTTCTAATGGAGGGAAGAAGCTTCCTACGTTCAGCGACGGTAAGCTTATCCGGAAGGGTGAACTTGGAGTCAAGACGACTAGGGTGGTAACCCGGCAGAGGTTTCTTGTTTGCTGGAGAAGTATCCTGACAATAAAACCAAGTTTGGTTCCAGTCCTTTGGGTGGCTCGGTAAGACGATGAGAGGGAAAACAGCACCCTGACGGCGCTGAATCGAGATGCCTCCAAGTTCTAAGCTAGAACCATTGGTGCATTCATTCTGACAATTCAGATAAAAGTACTCTCTAAATAGTTCTACGGTGGGCTCTTGCTGAAGATATGCCTCACAGAGCACTTGGAAGTTACAAATGTTGGAAATAGAATTGGGTCCAAGGTCCTGAGGATGGAGTTTGAAAAAAATGAAGGACCTCTCTGAAGAATTTTGAACCGGGCGGTGAAAAGCCACGGTTCATGTGGTCAGTGAAGACAATCACTTCTCTGTCTTTTGGATTGGGACGTTCTTCCTCCGGGTCAGGAGCACGATAAGACATGACATCCTTTGAAGGCAGAAACCCAACGAGGAAGAACTCTTTCGGACGCTCCTCAGTTATGGTTGAGGGAACCCAATTGCAGATGGTGGGTGTCTTTGATGGCATGATGAACAAGGGACTGGAAAAGGAAAAATAAAAGTTCCGGGTAAATTAACAGTTAAAGGTTGAAATTGTAAAACAAGTAAGGATGGCTTAACTAAGGGCTAATGACATATAAGGAAAATAAAGCCAGAATGGTAAGCCGCCATGACTACAGATTTCTTCGGAAAACAGATTTAGCTAAGTGTTGGCATAAACAAGTTTCACCAAGCTATCATTATCATTTTGGATCAAAAGGCCGTTTCAAAAAGGAAAATATTCTAGACATAAAAACCTAGTACAGATGAGTTCATCGACTATAAAGAAGCATCTATATAGACAAAAGGGATCTACTGATATAAAAAATGAATACCAAACAACTACCGCGCGAGTTATATCTCTTCTTTGGATCAAAAGAAGTTGCGGAGAAGATCTACAAGATGATCCATGGCGAACAGGTGAAGAACACTGAAGAACTTGCAAACCTAGAACATATCTAGGTGTGTGAGAGAAAAAAACTTACGAGATGCAGGCCTGCCGCGAAGAGTCGCCGCATCCTCTGGTCGGACTCAGGGTAATGCAGCAGCCGAGCTTGACGATGACGATGAGAGTTGCGGCGGTGGCGGAGCCCGAGCAGCGACGGAGGTTGCGAGAGGAAGAAGATGAAGAAGAAAGGAGAATGACAAGGACCGGTCACGTGCCTATTTATAAGGGCAGATGCGAACAGGCGGGCGTGAAAATCAAGGAGACCCAATAATAATTATCCAATTGAACAGACGCCTTGATTCTCGGAAGGCACTAAAAAAAATGAAAGATCCATTGTAAGATGAAGTCATGAAGGTTTTTGATGTTTTCAAAAGATGATGTCACGGCGGGTTACAGAAGTTTTCAGATAGAGGATGGATTTTGACTAAGTATTGAAGATTGACAAAGAACAAAGTTCAAAGTCAACCTGGGGCCTAATGTTGGGGATATTACTATCAGTTGAGACCCGCCCAGGAGGGGCCGGGTCAGCTTCAATGGCGGGTTACGCAAGAAGCTCAGTAAACATCCAAGTTTGTAGTTTATTAAGTCTTATAGAAGGCCCAAAGGCCTGGGGCTGGCTTGAGGCCCGATATTGTAAGTAAACCACCACATGTAAGGAAATACTTGTACAGAAAGGCATGTAAATAAAGTCACCGAACCGGACACGATTATGAGCTGGCTAGGACTCTGTAGGCCACCTGGCGTCAACCCATGTATATAAGGGGACGACCCGGTGGCGGTTTAGGGCAAGAAACAACCAGGTCGATAACCAAGCCGGCGAGTTGAGCCTCTTGGAAGTCGAAACCTTAGCAATACCAATCCCAGCTAGACATAGGCTTTTACCTTCATCGTAAGGGGCCGAACTAGTATAAAACTCTCTCGTGTCCTTTGTCCCGATTAACCCCTTTAAGCTTCCTAATGCGATGGCCCTACGACTAAGTCCTTGCTCTAGGACATCTGCCGTGTCAATTCCACGACAGATTGCAACAAGGAAATACAATCTATCAAAGAGCAATTATCATAATTAAATCCTTGAAATCCCAAATAGTGGCTTCATTACTATGTAAAGTTTTGACCTCTTCAATCCCACTTTTATTAATTTTTGCATCAAGATCTAAAAACTCCAAATCATTGGGACGCCTTTTAACTAAAGTTGACTCATCTCCAGTCCCATATTTATCAAGATTCATATTGGAAAACAAAGATTTAATAGGAGTCACATCAATCACTTTTAAATCTTCATCATTATTATCATGAAAACTAGAAGAACACGCTTTCACAAAACAATCTTTTTTTAGCACGCATCCTAACAGTTCTTTCTTTGCACTCATCTGGAAATTCTCACGGCTTGGAGAGACTCATTGATGTCATGCTTAGGTGGAATAGATCTAAGTTTCAAAGAATCAACATCAACAAAAATTCTATCCACATTCCTAGCCAACTCATCAATCTTAAGCAATTTTTCTTCAACCAAAGCATTGAAATTCTTTTGCGAACTCATAAATTCTTTAACACTAATCTCAAAATCAGAGGGAATCTTATTAAAATTTCCATAAGAGTTGTTGTAGGAATTACCATAATTATTAGATAAATTACTAGGAAACGGTCTAGAATTAAAGTTTCCTCTATACAAGTTGTTACCAAAATTGTTCCTACCAACAAAATCCACATCCATAGATTCATTATTATTCTCAATCAAAGTGGACAAAGTCATATCATTAGGATCGGAAGAAACACTTTTATTAGAAAACAATTTCATAAGTTCATCCATCTTTCCACTCAAAACATTAATCTCTTCAATCGCATGAATTTTTTACTAGTGGATCTTTCGGTGTGTCATTGAGAATAATTAACCATAATATTGTCTAGGAGTTTAGTAGCTTCTCCTAAAGTGATTTCCATAAAAGTGCCTCCCACGGCCGAATCTAAAATATTTCTAGAAGAAAAAATTCAATCTGGCATAATTTTTTTTGTATAATCATCCACAAATTCAAACTATGTGTAGGGGAATTACGTATCATTAATTTCATCCTCTCCCTAGCTTGTGCAACATGCTCATGATCAAGTTGCTTAAAATTCATAATATCGTTCCTAAGAGAGATGATCTTAGCGGGAGGAAAATACTTAGAGATAAAAGCATCTTTGCACTTATTCCATGAATCAATACTATTTTTAGGCAAAGAAGAGAACCAAGTTTTAGCATGATC
Organism: Triticum aestivum; assembly: GCF_018294505.1. Lineage (NCBI taxonomy): Eukaryota > Viridiplantae > Streptophyta > Magnoliopsida > Poales > Poaceae > Triticum > Triticum aestivum. The sequence continues at coordinate 607,772,945 of NC_057812.1, forward strand.
TCTAAGAGAAAACGGAAATAGCTTCAATTTAACAATATCATTATCCACATCTTTCTTTTTTTGCATATCACACAAATCAACAAAGTTGTTTAGATGGGTAGCGGCATCTTGACTAGGAAGGCCAGTAAATTGATCTTTCATAACAAGATTCAACAAAGCAATATTAATTTCACAAGATTCAGCATCGGTAGTACAAGCAATCAGAGTGCTAATAAAATCATTGTTGCTGGAATTGGAAAAGTCACACAATTTAGTATTATCTTGAGCCATCGTGACAAACAATCAATCCAACACACAAGCACACAAGAAGCAAGCGAAAAGAGACAAACGGAAAAGGGGTGAAGAAAAGGCAAAGGTTTTCGAAAATCGTTTTAGAAGTGGGGAGAGGAAAACGAGAGGCGAATGGCAAATGATGTAATGTGAGGGAGAAGAGTTTATGATGGGTACTTGGTATGTCTTGACTTGGCATGGATCTCCCCGGCAATGGCGCCAGAAATCCTTGTTGCTACCTCTTGAGCATGCATTGGTTTTCCTTTGAAGAGGAAAGGGTGATGCAGCAAAGTAGCGTAAGTATTTCCCTCAGTTTTTGAGTACCAAGGTATCAATCCAGTAGGAGACAACGCACAAGTCACCTAGTACCTGCACAAACAATCAAGAACCTTGCAACCAACGCGATAAAGGGGTTGTCAAACCCTTCACAGTCACTCACAAAAGTGAGATCTGATAAATATAGTAAGGTAAATAATTTTGGTATTTTTGTTGTATGGATTGGAAAGTAAAGATTGCAAAATAGCAAACGAGATGCGATGTAAATAAAAGAGATGCAATATAATAAGAAATAGACCCGGGGGTCATTGGTTTCACTAGTGGCTTCTCTCAACATAGCATGTATTACGGTGGGTGAACAAATTACTGCCGAGCAATTGATAGAAAAGTGCATAGTTATGAGAATATCTAAGGCAGTGATCATGAATATAGGCATGACGTCCATGTCAAGTAGATCGAAACGATTCTGCATCTACTACTATTACTCCACACATCGACCGCTATCCAGCATGCATCTAGAGTATTAAGTTCATAAGAACAAAGTAACGCTTTAAGCAAGATGACATGATGTAGAGGGATAAACTCAAGCAATATAATATAAACCCCATCTTTTTATCCTCGATGGCAACAATACAATAAGTGCCTTGCTTCCCCTACTGTCACTGGGAAAGGACACCGCCAGATTGAACCCAAAGCTAAGCACTTCTCCCATTGCAAGAAAGATCAATCTAGTAGGCTAAACTAAACCGATAATTTGAAGAGACTTGCAAAGGTATCAAATCATGTATATAAGAATTCAGAGAAGAACCAAATAATATTCATAGATAATCTTGTTCATAAAAAAACAATTCATCGAATCTCGGCAAACACACCGCGAAAGAGTATTACTTCGAATAGATCTCTAAGAACATCGAGGAGAACTTTGTATTGAGAATCAGAGAGAGAGAGAAGAAGCCATCTAGCTAATAACTATGGACCCGAAAGTCTGTGGTTAACTACTCACGCTTCATCGGGGAGGCTATGGTGTTTATGTAGCAGCCCTCCGTGATCGATTCCCCCTCCGGCAGATCGCCGGAAGAGGCCCCAAGATGGGATCTCACAGGGTACAGAAGGTTGCGGCGGTGGAAAAGTGCTTTCGTGGCTCTCTGCGATCGATCTAGGGTATAAGAGTATATATAGGCGGAAGAAGTACATCGGTGGAGCTACGAGGGGCCCACAACACTACAAAAAAACACACTTCCGTGATGATATGTACATCCATGACAAATTTATGACAGAATCAAGATAGTCATACCTGTGCTGTCGTAGAAGTGTTCCATGACATTACCAAAATTATCATCACGGAAGTGTCCACTTCCATGACGATAAATCGCGCGTCACAGAAGTGCTTTCGTCAAGGGTGACCGACACATGGCATCCACCGTAACGGAACGCCGTTAAGCTATCAGGTCGGGTTTTGGATCCGATAAACCGTTAACAGCCCCGACCAATGGGGATTTTCCACGTGTAAAATCATCATTGGCTAGAGGAAACACGTGTCAGCTCGTCAATGGGTCAGATAGGCGCCTATGATATGTCGACACCCGACACGTCCCAACAGTGGCCCATTTAGCTTACAAAGCCGACCCGTTTTATTTGGTCAAAAGTTAACGGGCTGGCCCATGAAAAGCCTATTTAACGATCTCTTCGCAAATAGCCCATTTTATGGCCCGTTAACTCACGACCCATTAGGCCCTAAAGGAAATCGGCCTAACAACGTCATGTGGGCCGTCGAATATAATACCAGCCCATTTCACTTTCGGCCCATGTATGGCCCACGATGTCTTTCGGCCCATATGAGGCCTTCGTATCTTTTGGCCCATTACAGGCCCACGGTGACTCTAGCCCATAATGAACAGTAATTTTCTTTATACCCGTTAATGACCCGTGATTTACATGGCCCGTTTCTAGCCCGTGTTAGCTTTCGGCCTATTGACGGACCATACGTTCTTGGGCTCCTTTTCGGCCCTCGATTACTTCCGGCCCGTTACTGGCCTGTTCCCCTAATGGGCCAAATTCGGCCCATGGCAAGAGTCCGCCCGTTACTGGCATGTTCCACTAATGGGCCAAATTCGGCCCATGGCAAGAGTCGGCCCGTTACTGGCCTGTTACCCTAATGGGCCAAATTAGGCCCATGGCAAGAGTCAGCCCGTTTCTGGCATGTTAACCCGTTGCGCCGTTTCTGGCCCATCCTATATTCTGGCCCATTAACGACCCGTTATGCCTGTGACACAATTAAGCCTTTGCTGTCCTATGGCCTGTTAACGGCCTATTACCGTGTTGGGCCGATACCAATTACGCCCTATTATGGCCCATGTAGACCCATTTATCCGACGGCCCGAGGCCCACCGATTACAGGCCCATTTATCGACGGCCCGTAGGAGACCCATGGATCCTACGACCCGTATATGGCCCATGGTAGTTGCGGCCACTAGCAAACCAGGGAAAAAGAAGACTAGGAAATAAATAAGGCTGAAACTAACGCTAGGCTATTAGGGCGATTGCACAGATTACATCCACTCGGCATCAAAGATCGCCACCAGTGCAAATATAGGGAACACCCTACACTATACAAAAATGACTTGCTGTTTTCTTCAGGTGGTGGCTGCACATTAAGAATAAATTTTGTATCGCACCAAAACAAATTACAACCATATAACAAAAGGAAGGTTGGCATAAAACTTAACAGTCTAGCAGATAAATGCACCACCAGAAGTTCAGAAGCTCAGTTCATTTGACCTGACTGTTACGTTTTCATGCTGTATTGTCCGATGGAGCACCATCACCTTCATTTCCCCTAGGCTCCTGAACAACATAGCAAATGTCTGATAGTCTGGTTTCAAAACCATGCATATCTTGACGACATTGAGCAATGTTTCTCCTTGTTTCACAAAGGGTCTCTGTTAGGGAATGGACTTGTGTCTAGAGCGCAGATACAACATTGCTTTGAGCTTGCATATCTTGATCATGAGGCAGTTTGGACGATATTGCCTTAACAACCAACCCAGTATTACGCAGGAACGTGCTTTTGGCACTGTTAGTGGACAGGTACTGACCCACTGCAGCAAGAGCTGACATTGCGGTTATAGTTGCCTCGCCACCTTCAGAAGGTGGCGGTTCCACCATTTTTCCATAGCTCGCTGAAAAGTTGAGGTTTTACATTAGTAGTACCAGAACAGAAGATATTAAGGAGGCAGCAAAACCAAACAAAATAGCTTTGGTCTATATACAGAACTTATTCTGGTGAACCCATGTAAAATATTAGTTGTATTTTATTGCAAAGTACATAATAAAACCAGGTTCCAAACATATGACCATGTACCATCGCTAATGTATTGTCTATTTCTTCACATTGTATTGAGGGCTAAGGATAAAGAGACGAAGTTTATAATACGGTAAGCATAGTATGACGTCATTCATATCACAAAACAACTGAGAACAGACAAACAGGCAATTGTAACGTTGTGTGGGCAAGTCCAGCACGGAACTAGATTACGGGTCAAGATCAAAGGAACATCACTCCTCTCTTTTAAACCTTGTAAGGTGCAATGATACGCTAAGACAATTGTGTATAAAATTGAAAAGAGTAATAGACATTGGCTGCAAACCATGCAGTTCAAGGCACAAGTCAGAGTAAGTAGTAGTTAAAAGGCATGAGGATTAAGGACTTACAACAGCGGCTTTGACTGGTGTAGTCATGCCCTTCTTCTTGCTGGTGTGACAGTCCTTGAAGATTTCCACAACATTTGGTTCAGGTACTTTTTGGTCCTTGCGGGCTTTCCTCTGCATTTGGAACAAGTCAATATAGATATGATAATATGGTACATCGAAAAGAGTGAAACAACAGCTAATTACAAGAGCCTCGCAGTGTGCAATATAGCTACGAGATCCTGTCGTCTGTTGGAATTTCACTTTCGTACGGTTGGCCTTGTTCTTTGAACAGTTCACCTACAAGAAGATAGATTTGTGTGGCACATGCATAAATAGGACTTCAACATGTGATCTGATGACATATATATATAATGTACCTGATACTTCGGATCGGACCAGTGTTTAACGAGGCCTCTCCAGTCTTCATCAGATATATTTTCCACTGGAGATGTTGGGCAAGTTCACTGTTAGCCTTGCCTTCAAAGTGAGTTTTCCTCAAGTTATACCGATACTGTCGCAGAGCAGACTTGAAAACATGGGTGCAAGCTTGTCTGGTTGCATCATCTTGGCTATCCAACTTGAACCTCATCTGTTGAAAATTATGGGAGTCTCATTATCAGCAACCTAGAAAGTATTGGACAGAGCAAGACGATATTACTAGTTTCCATACATAACCATACTTACAGATAAATGGTCGAGGAAGATGTTGAACTGGGTTTCGTCTTTGTCATTCCTGTACTGAATCCATGTTGGGAGGATACGTACATGACACCTAACAGCAACCGCTGCCTCTGATACTAACTTGGCTGACTCTGTAGCATCACGTGGCCTTTTTAAACCTGCCTCAAAATGGATCTCCATTCTTCCTCCTCTAGATTTAGTTAACCTATCGAGCATTATCCCTGATGTTTGTTTCCTCTTGCGCCTAGGTGCTAGTCCAACAACAAACATAGGAAGTGTTAGTGTACATCAAACTGTGAGACTACATATAAAGAAGCATGCAACTGTAACTTGACTCCAGCAACTACCTTCTTGCTGTTGAAGCTCACAAGGTTCATCTGATATTGCCAACTCGTCTTGTGTCAAGAGTGCTTGGGAAGTAGTGTCAGGTGGCAAGGGAGCTTGGGAACGTGCTGCTAGCTCAGTTGACGCACGAGTACGTCGTGCAGCTGGTAGTACTGTGGTAGGTGTTGCAAGAACTAGGGCTGTCTCTGCTTGTTTGGTGGCAGCTATTTGTTTCTGTTTGTCTTTTTTTGCAACTCGTGTAGCATGGGATGCCGTGTTTGTAGAATTTTCTGCTGGACTTTGACCTTCTATTGCACCATCAGTACCAGCAGAATCTGCAGGATTCATCCGCTTCTCATTCCCTGCCATTCTGTGTTTCTTCCTCTTTCTCTGTGCCATGTTAAGTCAAGCTGACAAGAAAAACGAATAACAATTTAGTTCTTCAGAACAAATTGATGCGTGATGCAGACGAACTGAACTTTGATGTTAGACAACCACATGATAGGAGGATGTAATATGTATGAAAAACAGGACGGAAGAGATAACCAGAACTATGATGTGTAAACTAAGAAGAAGACATTTCACCAAATTAGAAGCAATGCAATGGAAGGTAGACACCATATGAAAGATGCTACAAATATCGCTCTGCCAAGTTAACAGTGTCTCATCATAAATGGCGTTTAAACAAATGTGAAGCAGTACAAGAAATAAATCATATGCAAGATGCAAACAACATCACACTACCATGTTAGAGGTCTCTCATCATTAGTGCCATTGCATATTCACAACATTGCATATTCACAACTTATGATGTGTAAACTAAGGAGAAGGCATTTCAACAAATTAGAAGCAATGAAAGCTAGACACCATATGAAAGATGCAACGAATATCACTCTACCAAGTTAAAACTGTCTCGTCATAAGTGCCATTTCAACAAATTAGTAATACAAGCTAGAAAAGAATGTGAGATGTAACCTATATCACACTCCGAAGTCAAACGTGTCTTATGATAAGTGATTGTTGCAGGTTACACAACAGTAGTAATTTGATGTAAGAACATGGTGTGATAGACAGATATTGTATGTTCTAGAAACAGGAACACGTGTCTTATTCAAGTATAATGTGTAAAGTAAGCAGATGGAATTCAACAAAATTAGAAGCAATACAAGCTAGACATCACACATAACATGCAACCACATATAACAGTGCCAAGTTAGAGGGAGCACCGGTGATGCTGCACTAGGGGAGACGTGCTCATCATAAACACAGCTTTGTTGAGTGTCTATGCATGTGTTGTCTTGGAAATCATCTTGGGGGTGTGGAGGAGTAGAAACTGTAGAGGCCCTCCGTTCGGAAGGAGCACCTTTATCCGCTGCCTTGCTAACTTCCTTCCGCTTTATTGATTTTGAATTGTCAAGTAAAACCGACAAGAAAAAGCAATAAAATTCTCTCTTCAGAACTCATTCATGCATGATACTGACAATCACTACTTTGATGTAAGGCAAACACATGATACCAGGATGGAATATGTACGAAAAACAGGACGGCATGGCATGTTCACAACTGTTTGTGTAAACTAAGCAGAAACCATTCCAGCAAATAAGAAGCAATGCAAGCTAGACACCACATGAAAGATGCAACCAATATGACTCTGCCAAGTTAAAAGCGTCCCATCATAAATGGAATTTCAACAAATTAGAAGCAGCGCATGCTATAAATCATATGAAAGATGCAACTAATATCGCACTGCATATACTAAAGGTGTCTCGTCATGTTGATTGATGCGGGATACAAAAAAACAATAGTTTTATGTAAGGACATGCTTAATAGACAGATGTACTATGTACTAAATACAGGAAGGCATGTCACATTAACAGGTATAATGTATAAGCTAAGCAGACTAGCACATGCAGTTTAACCAGATTGGAAGAATTACAATCTAGACACCATATGCAACATGCAACCACATATCACGCTGCCAAGTTAGAGCAAGCACCTGCGATGCTAGTGTAGGGGAAATGCTGTAATCAACTACAGAGCTACGTTCACTATCTTCATCTAGCATTTCTGTTTCTTGAGAATCATGTCGGGAGGCTGACGCTGCATTCTTTAAATGAGGAGTAGTCCCCTTGCCTGCCTGCCTCGTCATAAGTGATTGATGAGGGATACACAAGAACATTAGTTTGATGTAAGAACATGGTTAATACACAGATGTACTAGTATGTACCAAAAACAGAAAGGCATGTCATATTCAAAGGTATAATGTGTAAGCTAAGCAGATGCAATTTAACCAAATTGGAAGCAATACAAGCTAGACATCCGGCTGGAGTGGTGAGCATGATCATCTAGGACCTGAGAGCCTGGTGGGAGGCGGGCTGCTTCGCCACCATCGCAGCTTTTTAGTTGGCTTCCAGGTGATGCCTATCTTTGCTGGGCTTGTCACTGGCTCGGCCAGTGCCCTGACTAGCTATTTGTCTTCTGGTGCTCACGGGATGGTGGTTCATGTAAAAAATATCTTTCCTTATCTTACCGACTTCGGCCTTTCGAATACAAGCTAGACACCATATGGAACATGCAACCACATATGACACCGCGAAGTTAAAGCAAGCACCTGGGATGGTGGTTCATTGCGAGCGAGGTCATCAACTCCAGAGCTACGTTCCCCGTCTCCATCTGCTGACACTACACCCTTTAAAGCGTTGAAACGTGTCTTGCCTAGCCGCACACCAAACTGGAGCGACTTCTCTCTTTTCTTTTTGGCTTCTCTCATGGCAGCAGAGTCTGAAATACCCTTGCATAAAAACACAACAGTGAGAGTAAGGGTGAAGTGTGTGCAGAACTAGTGCACTGTAAAAGTAGCAGATAGCAGGTGGCTGAAAAATAAATGACAGGAGACATATGATAGCTCTACAACATTGCATGGCAAACAAAATTAGATTCTACTCTGTATGATTTTGTAATATATGAGCACAGGAAATGCAGGTACTCCTCCAGCACACCACCACATGTGGTCATATCTAAGATAACAGTCGACTGAAAATAAATAGGTCAGTCGATTTTTTAATGAACCGTCCGATCTATAAGGAACGGGCAGATGGCCTTCGTCTACCTCCCGCCAGTCACTGTTGACGATCTTTCTCGAACCGCCAGCGACCACCGGCCCAGACCCCTGCCTCCGCCGCCCCGCCCTCCCATCGACCTCACACCACCGCCGTGCTTGGCAGCGCCCCCAGGCCATCCCTTTAATCCCGGCCGACCTCCAGATCGGGCGCCAGTAGCTATAGGCCGCACACCCCCCTAAGATAAACACCAAGGCGCTGCTTCCCCGGCGTAATAGGCGTACTAGCGCCTGTTACGCCGGGGAATGCTTCCGTTAATTGGGAATCAAGTGGCCAGAAATTGAAATTCAGGGGGGCGACGGACCTCTAGCTAAGGTGAAATAGTATATGAGGAGAAACCTTGTGCATCGCGAGTTACTAGGAACATCTAGTATCAAGAAGAAGCGGTCAACTAGTGTCTTCTGTGGGATGAATACCGTGCAAGCAGAGACGTAAGATTTACACGAATAAGGGAAGAGGAGTACCTTTTTCGGTTGCCGGTGTGGTCACCTCCACAAGTCGTGCCGATTTTCTTCTTTTTACCGGGGAAACCGATGTTCTGGAGGGTGCAGGCTTGGACGAACCCATGGCCAAATTGTTGACTGTGTTGCCGTGGCCGTATGTCGGCGGAGGGGAAGCAGATCCGAGGCGGCGAAGGACGGCGTAGCAGGAACAACTCCGGTGCGGTGGAGGGTGGCGAAGTTGGAGTGGCAGCGGTGAGGCGCAGGACGGCGTGGTTGAACTGGCTCGGGTACGGACGGCTCGGCCTCGGCTTCAACTACTAGCCGTGGAGGGCGTTGCGGTTGAGGTTGCGGTGGACGACGACGTCGGGGTATCGGCTCCGGCGTGATGGAGGAGGGCGGCGGTTGATGGGTGGGATGGGGTGGCGGACGGAGGACGCCGGGGTTTCGCGGCTGGTGGAGAGGTAGTTTTGGCGCCCACGGAGTACGAATGGGGAATCGGACGGGTGGGGGGAACCATGTTTCGGTCTGGGACGCGCTTGTTTTTGGCTTTTTTGAACAGAAGATGGGACGCGCTTGTTTGAAATTTGGGGAAAGTACAAACTTTGCCCCCCTCTTAAATTTCGGACCTACTGCGGGTCGGGGGTAGGATGGTAATCCCAGGTGTCCCAAATAGTGGGCGGGAGCGATTTCGGCCGCGCGCATGTGTGCTTAGGCGGCCATTGTGTATGAATGTTTTTCGGATGCGGTTGCGTGGCGTCTAGATGAAGCTACAAACCTACCCCGGTTTAGACCTTTGGACGTCGGGCCGGTAGGTTTCACGGGTCGGAGTTATTAGAAAAGTAATTTCCTTGTACTACCAAACATTGGTCTCACGCGGTTTCGGGCGAGTAGAGGCTCTTTTGGCGCTTCGTTCGAAATTTTGAAACACAAGCATTCACGTTTAGAGTACTCTTGAACTATGAGGATTGACCTAAATATACAACGTTATATTTGACCTTGTATGTTTGAAAACCTCATTAAATTATCCGCTTCTTTTTGAAATTTTGACACTTGAAAATCCTATAACTACGATTATTTTGGAATGGAGGAGCTAAATTTGAATCTATTTTGTACACGACTACATATGCTATTATGTACAAAATCAGAGCAAAGATTGGTGCCCCCATAATTTAGGTATGGTTTACAAATGCCATGATATCAAATTCAAATAATTGAATGGACTTCATGTTGAATTCGATTTTTTTAAACCACCTTAAGTTGAATTCAAATGTATGCTAGTTCATAGGTAGTAGCTATTTATAATGTCCATTGTGTAACTTTCGTATGTATAATGTGCTTTACACACACAACATGAACTATACTCACGTTTATATTCGATTGCTAAAGCGATGCATTGTCTGGAGTTCAAAATACTAACTATGTGGATCAATTGTGTCGAATAATAACATAGACATGCTCAAATTCGATAGAATCTAGATGTCTGATGGATCAATGACCGCTCCTTACGCGAATTGCAAATATCATGATCCCATCCTAATATTTGGATACAATTTATATCTTTAATCAATGTGTAGAGCAGTCTTTTACGTGTAGTTTCACTCTCCATCGGTGGTCTCTCACACATGCTCACACACTCTCTCCCGAGGTGTCTTTCTCGCACACATGCTCTAGATATAACCCTCCCTCCCTCTCGTAACCATTTACAACTGTTTTCACTAACCTTTATCACAAGCACTCTTCCTCTCGCAAACATACACACGCACAATCCTCATCGACCCTTTCTATATACATGGACCTGCCTACGTGTCTCATGTACGCACATTATCTTTACGCCTGTCTCTCACGCATTGTCTCACACCTCTCTTCCTAATCGACGAGTATGATTCTAGCAGAGCATTCTGTAGGATGCCCCTTAAAGTTAGGTTGGATGAATAGTAATATCAGAGATAAAGGGGTTACCTTAGTCCGAGAACCTAGGGTTACAAATCCTAGCCGGCTTTGTCAGTGGACACAGAGTCCTTCACAATTCTGCTATCTTTGTCTTGTACGACTAGTCATCCATGGGTCTTCCTAAATGCGTCACGGGCCGACCAATGTGGCGCAGGACGGAACAGAACGAAGGGCCTCACCTCGACCCACCGGACCTCACGCGGTGACACACCCTCTGCCCCCACGTCTCATTATCTTCTCACACCCACACATACCAACACAAACACCACACACACAGAAAATTTCTCCTGGTGCCTCTATTCCCTCCCCCTTGCATATACACACTCAAGGGAATGGAATCTCTTGTCGTGACGTCATATTCGTCTCTCTCTCTAGACCACTCTCATTTCTCGTGCTATCTCTCCCACGCCCCCCCGTCGGCCCCTCTATCCATGCCTCTCTCGAATACGTAATACACACACATACCTCTCTAGGCCCCGCCAAATGCATCAACTACACATTCACACATGTTACATCACGTACCCCATTGATCTAAAAAGCCCTTTCTTCACGTTTATTTCGCATACAACATTCCTTTTGAATAAAGTGTGGCCAAAAAATTATTTTAGAGTTTCTACATATATACAACATTACAAAGTTATATGGAGGAGTACGAACGCTAATTTGCATTGCATGGTGCCCACAATGATATTTATTCTGCACTGTGAATTTGTATATTTTTATACTACATACAAAGTTAGTCATAATAAAGAGAAACGAAGAGCATCTCTCTCTCCATCGCATACCCCCCCCCCTGTACGCCTCTTTCACGTATGCACACAAACTGCATCCACGCAACACTCACACAAACACATGCACCCACGCACGCACGCAACACTCACACGTACACACGCAGCCACACACGCACGCAACACTCACACGCACACACGCACGCATGCATGCACACACCAGTACACCACACGACCAAAACACACTCTCACGCTCAAGTGCTCAACCTACACATGCATGTGCACACATCAGGCCCTGACAGACACATACACAACCAGGTGATTCCCGCGCACGGGTTGGAGCCTCGTCGCGCCTGCGTAAATTTGTGTTTATCTGACCTTTTGCCTATGCGAACTGACAGGTGGGACCCACAACGAACGTGGTCAATTTAACTAGTCAACATGGCGCCACGCAGACTATTTGGCTGGTCAACAGAGTGCAATCCGATGCTGAGCTGTGAGCAAGTGACCGTATAATCACCGCAAAACGTATATAGTGACCGTAATCAGCTTATTCTGAAGTTCGGTGACCGTATTACGCTTTTCTCTCTGTAGGCCCTCCAAAACTACATCTCTACACGTTCTCGCATGTTACATCTAACAACTATGCAATACAGCACTACTACTACACTCTAACACAATAAATCATATGTGTTTTTAGTTTTACTAGATATCATATTGTTACTTATAATTATTCAGTTTGCATACATTAAAATTGCCTTTGAAATGTATGGCCAGTATCATCTACCGCGCGGGAAAAATCCCGCCCTTTCCTGTTTAATCGGGTTTGTATCGATGGATCGTGCGAAACAGCAAAACTATAGTACTATACAGTACAAGTGACAGTTCACTGGGCCGTCGTGTCGTCTACTCCTCCGTCGTAAGAGTGGAGCGCTCGCTTTCATAAATCTTCTAGTCCCTTTCGCCGACATGTGGGACATCAAGCTACCGGGTCCACGTGCCATACCGGAATACAGTGCAGAGCAGCCGGGGTGAAGCACCCCAGTCATGGCGCCGGCGTAGTAATGAGCAATGAGGCGTCAAATCACAAAGTTGCACCTTTCCCGCAGTTAAGTTGGAGGGACGAAGCAACCATCATTTCACTCGTTGCTGAATCCGCTTCTCCCTCATCTTCTTCAACTTAACCACGTGTTGCTTCTGCCGTTGTTCTGCCTCATGTGGGACGCGGATCGGCTTGGTAAAGCACTGACACGTGGGACCGCATGTTAGCAAACCGCCAGGACAACGTCCTCCGAAAATAAGAAGCCTAATCCTAGACTTACAAAGGGCTACGTAGCTGCTACGTATACTTTCCATCTAATCTATATATGCCCCCCTGATTTTCAGGTGGGGTGGGCCTAATCCTCTCCTTTAATCCAATCAAATAGTCCCACATCACATCAGTTCATAACTTTACGTAAACCATTACGTGGATGTAGCATTTCTCAAATAAGAAACCTCCCCCTCCATCCGCGCGGCAAAATCACCTCCTTTTTACTAATCTCGATTCTATAATTTTTTAGATCAATATAACTGAGATTTTTATAGATAGCACACAGGAGCAAAACCAAGTGGTACGGTTAAGGGCATCCACAATGTGTAGCCAAATGTGAAAATAGCTTTTGGCATCGTGGGAACCATTGTGGACGGTGTTGCCAAAGCCAAAAAGATGGAACCGAAGCTCCCTGATTGATTGATTGAAGGAATAGAAAAATGCAACGTCTCTCCTGTTTCTCCCATGCTTGGACACATGTAGTACAGTATAGAGCACAGAGTCTACGGACGAAGCAACCATCATTTCACTCTTCGGTGACTCCGCTTCTCCACCGTCTTCTTCGAGAAGCCATCTCACCGCATTAGTTACTCCTAGTAGTACTAGTAAAGGACTTCCTGAATGCAAATAAGGCGGTTGTCTCGGCTTGCAGGCGGCACTTGCGAACGACTTACCGTGGTCTCCCTCAATGGTGTTCTCCGTCGAACACACTTCACCAAACCACCAAAAAAAATATCGTCGACGTCACCGCAATGGGGAAGGAAGTCAAATATAGTTACTACCTCCATTTTTTTGTACACAAGGCCAGTATATCAAAATTACAATTTGCAAAGGGCCACTAACACTAATCAAGGCAAAATTGATGGGGTTAGCAACCAAGGACATTAATATCCCCTGCATGCATGCGGAAGTGAGAAGGTTGGTTTGCATGGCGCTGCATTAATCAAGCGATGAGGAGTGAGATGGTTAGCTCTTTGGTCTTTGGAGAAAAAAATATGCATTAATTGACACGTGAAACGAGGATTTGTATCGATTAGATCCTGCGAAGGAAAACCCAGCCTTTCTTTTTTAACACTAGTACTCCTAGTACATACGTACTTATCCTGTTTGGGTCTAGGCCTTGCATTGCCAAACTTCGCCACGCATTTTTTCCAAGCTTGCCTAGAGTTTTCAAAATGAGAAGGAGGTCCACTTGCGCACGGCTATCGCGGTCGCACCGCACCCTCACACGGTCGCTCCTGCACGCCGCGGTCGTACCGCACCCTCACACAGTCGCTCCTGCACGCCGCAAACCCAACCAAGGGAACGCACCCTCACTAACACGTGTTGTCGCATGTGAACACACCAAACTTAGCCATCCTATCGCTGACACATAATTTTCATTTCATAGAGTATGTTTATCCAATCGCATGTTGGGGAGTATCCGTACGGCCCGTGTGGTGGTCTGTTCGGGAAGAAGAAGAGGTGAGGAAGAAGGAAAGAAGGGTTAGGAGACGTAGGATATTCATCCAACCACCTGAAATGGTAGACTGACCCAAGTCAGGCGACTTGCATAACAACTATATGTTTTTACACATCAAAAGATCCATAAAAACAACAACATAAAGAAAAACTATCACTGCTCGCGGAAAGAGACGACCTCGTCCTCTTTGGCTGCCGACGCGAACCAGCCGTCGCTGCCAACGTGTGTCTCTGCACCGTGGTTGTCCTCAGCCTCCAGCTACTAGTTCAAGCGGAGTGTGCTGGCGCTCTGCACGGACAAGAGCACCGCCCGGTTCAAGTCGAGGATGTCCGGTTCCGCCTACAGGAGGGCCTCGATGGCTGCAGCATCTGCGGCTCCGCGTCAAGTCGAGCCTCCGCCGCCCGGTTCAAGTCTAGGACGTCCGGTTCCGCCTGCAGGAGGGCGTCGATGAGAGTGGCATCCGTGCGCTCTGTGTCGAGTAGAGCCTCTGCGCCCGGTTCAAGTCCAGGACGTCCGGTTCCGCCTACAGGAGGGCCTCGATGACAGTGGCATCCGCGCGCTCCGCCTCAAGTTGAGCCTCCACCGTCTGGTTCACATCCATGAAATCCGGTTCCGCCTGCAGGAGAGCCTCGATGGCAGCGGCATGCGCGCGCTCCACGTCGAGTTGAGCCTCTGCCTCCCGGTCCTCCTTTAGTATCGCCATGTTGAACCGCTGGTCCGCCTGCACCATGGGGGACTCGAACACCGACACGAAGTCGACGTCCAACGTCTCATACCCATCGGGGGCCTTCTGCGCCACGACCTCCGCCATGAACATTGGATCGGCTTCCTCCTCCTTGTAGCTTGGCTCCAGAGAACTCGGGGATTGGCCCGCCGCAAAGCGAGCTTGGGAACGGAGGTCTGTGGCGCCGACCGCCGCCGCGATTTCTGCGTGGCGCTCCGGCGTCAGCATCTTGTAGTAAGTGATCTTGCGGCGCACCATGGCTTTCCGGTGAACTAGGGGACGCTTGATGCGGGCTAGGGGATCGAAAGGTGGGGGAATGGGCTGGAGATTTGGTGTGGTTTTAGGGCAGTGGCTGGCGTAGGCCGAGCAGCGAAGGTTCTGGTGTGAATAGTGGTTCCGGTGACGACCGGTCAATCGGTTTTGACTGTACATCGCTCTTGTCGCGTTCGCGTTGCAGCTCGGCACGCTGGACCCTCCATGTCGCTCACCGAATGGAACGCGCTTCGTCTTGCGTTTTCGCTCGCTTGTGGGACCGCAGTTGAGAGCAAACCGACGTCCCTCCCCCTCCCCCGCCCGCGTCATTTATTATACCACCACTCCCTCCGTTTTATGCGGAGTAAATAAAAACAGAGGGAGTATACTACGGATGAGGATCCCCTGACGTGGCCGAACCCATTGAGTAACTGACATGCGGGGCCTAGCAAGCATGGGGTCCGCCAGTAAGTGACCGAAAGGGAGGGTAAGGCAGGGATACCTACGTCAGAGGATCCACTTCCACTATACTACTTTGACCAAATGTTAGAGTAATAATATATGACATGCAACTTACACAAATGTTAGAGTAATAATATATGACATGCAACTTACACAAAGCATACAGGGTCTAATGCGTTTTTCGAGGCTAACTTTGACCAAATGTTAGAGTAATAATATATGACATGCAACTTACACAAAGCATACGGTCAAATTCGTATGTGAAAGGAGTTTCCAATGATATAATTTTCACATTATACATCTCATGTACTATTAATCTTGTCAATAGTCAAATTGGAAACCATCTCGAGTACAAATCTAGGAGTACGTACGAATCTAACAATATTGATTGGGCGTTGTTGAATGTTGATACCTTTTTGATCAAAGTAGATATACTTTGACTACACATAAAACTTATATGTAAACTAGAAAGGATAGGAGGGAGTATATTGTACGTTCAAAAACGAAACGAACATTGAATACCCTTTATATATGATTTGCGGATGCTATGATCACCGGTTCAAAATTTTGAATCCGCCTTAGGTATCACGTGCCCCCACTCGTTCCCTCTCGATTTCATCTCGGGGTCCGGAGATCTATTGAAAGAGGACTAGGGTGGGTACATGCGAATGATACTCGGCGGAATGTTCAAATGAGGCATGCGGGAGGATGGACTCGACTGGAGGGCGACATGATCGATGGAGAAGAGGGTTGGAGAGGAATGAGAAATAAGCAAACGCCACATGATTATACTTGAACGGCTCAAATAAACAATAAGTTGTCTCGCTTGGCCTACATAGTGAAAGGCCTAATGCGTAACGCGGAGCACTGATGCTCGAATATGGCCGGGAAAACAGGGAAACAGACATGTGGGGCACACCCGTCGGGACGACGTAGCGCAGACTAGTCCAATGGAGGAGCTGGCCCACGACCTCCTCGCCACCGACAACCGTTCATGTGGGTCATTGGGGCCAACAACGGGGCGCAGCTCCAGCACCGCCTCTGGACACGGCGACCGCGGTGAGCGACACGCTCATATCGTCGCTAGACACGGTCAGTTTCAGTTTGCTAAGGGTGGCGTTAGTGCTGTGGCACGACCAATGGTATGTTTGGTTTGTGCCCAAGGTTGCCCCATCAAAGCATTGCGTAGCCAAAATTTTGGTTGAGGTATTGGTTGCCCATGATTTGGCCGACATTGGCAAGAAAAATGAACTTGAGTTGGCTAGAGTTCATTGGCATGCCAAAGAAATGGCAACCATCCAAACAAAGACCAATCTTTGGGTCATGACCAAAATTTTGGTTGGGGTATTGGTTGCCCATGATTTGGCCGACATTGGCAAGAAAAATGAACTAGAGTTGGCTAGAGTTCATTGGCATGCCAAAAAAATGGCAACCATCCAAACAAAGCTTTTGGTCATGACCAAAATTTTGGCAAGGTGCACTTTGGCCACAATCCAAACACACCCCAACACCCGGCTCGTCGAGGATGCACGAGGCGCCGCGACGCGTCCGCGGAGTGGTGTAGCATGGCCAACTGCATCCTCTGGACCTGAGACCATGCCGGGTCGTCTTGCTTTTTCAATGACATGCGGGGATCGCATGTGAGCTAAGGGCATCTCCAACGTTGCCACGATCGCAGCTGACTACCCTGGCACACCAAAACCCTCGTCCCTCGCGCCGTCACGCGGTGCGTTCCCAGCCGGCGCTAGCTTCCCGCATTCATGCCGCTCGTTCGTATGTCATCATTAAGAGGCTCGGTGCCCGCGGAACCAACTCCGGCGACTTAATGACGCACCCGGACGCTTGGCCTCACCGGAATGCGCTACTTAAAGCGGCAAGGCCCAGCTAACCTCCACACCATAGCGCATCGTCCTCCTACCTGGAACCACATCCGCCATGACCGCAAGCGCGAACGCTCTGCGGGAGATCTTGTCTTCGGGGATGGTGCTCGAGGTCACCGCCCTCGCTCAAGTCGCCGCACAAGCGGTGGCCACGCTGGCAGCCGACGACGGGAGCACCTTCAGCCACGCGTCCTACTTGCCACCGTACAACGTCCGGCACCGCCGAGGTCGGGGACTCCTCCAACGATGAGTAGGGCATGGGAGGCGGCAGGGCATGGTGTGCCAACTGGCCAGTCCGTCTCCCGTGTTCTACTTTTCCTCGCCGGAGACCGCACCTTCACTTCACGGGTCTTGAACCCCGCCCCCGTACATGGAGATCACAGATGGAGGACGTCGGTCGCCGCCGTAGAATAGGTTTAGGGTCAGGTTTCTTTTATTTTTTTTGTCCTATAAAAGTTCGGAATGTAATGAAAATCTGCCGTGTTTGCATTAATCTCGGTCGGTGTATATGAACTTTCACAACAATATACATATTGTAGGAGTACTAGCAAGATGCCCGTGCGTTGCACAGAAAATCAAGATCTTGTGGGAGAAAAGGATGAACGAGGGAAAGCCTTATCTGCAAATGTGGAGAGGAGTGCGGGTAAATTATCATAGTTTCCTTCCTATCCGTTAGATATAGATCGGGCGACCTATATTGCAGGATCAGACACATCTTTCTACATCTACGGGAACCTATGAAAGGGTTAACGTAAATTGCCTCTCTCTCTCTCCTCCCCTGATTTTCATGGTGGTGGGCCCCTCCCTCCCCCCAATCTACAATCAACAACTCACATGTTTCACATTACATTAATTACGTAACTGGGATTACGTAGGTCTAGCATTATTTGTCCTAAAAAACCCAACTAAGCCAACCTCCCAGCATATCACGCGAGAAAAGACCCGGCCGCGCCGTTTTTGTCAGGATTACCGGATTACGCAACAGATTTTTTTGAGGGGGGCGAAGCACCTAGTTTAAAAGGAAAAAATGTGGTACACTCACAGCACTCCTGTCGCGGTCGCATTGCAGCCCACACACGTTCGGTCCTCCACACGGCTCACGCAAAATGAACGCGCTTTGGCTTGCCTCTTCACTGACACGTGGGACTGCACTTGGAGAAACCGACCATGCGCCAAACTCCCCCCGCCCACCGCGCGAAAATCCTCCCCCCCACACCCAAAAATTCCCCCCAAATCCGATTCAACCGCCCTTCGGCCAACTAGCCAATAATATTCCCCAAACCCCCCTCCCTCCTGTCCCCCTCCACTCCATTCGCTCCGCCAAAGCCGCCCTCCCCGCCGCGCCGATACATCAGCGCCGCGGTTCGGTGATCCTCTCGCTCCCACAATACGCTCTCATAGACTGCCGTCCTCTAACCGCGCCGCCACCTCTGGCTACGTTCTTGTGGAGGCGCACGGCGGTCAGCGCCGCCACCGCTGGCGACGTTCATGTGGAGACGCACGGCGGTCATCTTCTCCCACGGTACGTGCATTCTAGACTGAGGCCCCGTTCATGTCGGTGTAGCGCTGAATGTTAGTTGATAGACGGTGCTAATCTCACTGTTTACCGAAGTAGTTTACTGTCAATATGCTCTACTTAAGAAGCTTCCTTGCCCTGTTCTGCACTCAATTTGCTTAGCTGAGATGGCATGCCAAGGCCAATTAGTTGCTAAAATATCCTGCCATATATTTATTGTGACGTAGATTGCCATGGTCTAGTAGCCAATCTGTTAGCTGAAATAGCTCTACACTGTTTTATACTCGATCTTTGTTGCTGCGATGGCCTTCGATAGTTCGATGGCTGTGTGCTCGGCCTCATTGACTGCTGAAACAGCCTGCCATAATTTGGCACTCAAATCCGTTTGCTGAATTAGCTTTACATATATTTCGTAACTTAGATCTGCTCGTCCAAATATCTTGCCATAGCTTTAGACATCGACCTAGGTATTTTTTTCTGGACTTCATAAAAAAGCATATATGTTTTTCCTGTAATATCTAGTAGAAGAACTAATTTGTATGTCTAACAGATGGACAGGACTTGGATAACTTCTGCTCGAAGATTCTCCGCTGCATATGTCGAGGGGGTTGAAAACTTCATGAACTTTATCAGAGCTGAGTACGGTGGTCCGAAATCAGATGTGCTCTGCCCGTGTAGCAGTTGTATGAATTCAGTTACAAGACCCCAGTCAACTGTGCAAAATCATCTACACTTGTATGGGATGTCGGTCACATATACTAGGTGGGTTCATCATGGTGAAGCTGTGAACGTCAATGTTATTGACTACGTGGAAGCAGCAGATCACCATCTTGATCTGCCTGATGCTCAGGTGGAAGAGGAGGAGGAGGTGGTGGTGGTGGAGCCAGTGAGTTTGACCAACATTGAAACAATGCTACGAAATGCTCATGCATTCCCTGAACTTTCACCTGCAGAAGAAAAACGATGGGCCCGCATGTTGGAACAATGCAACGTTGCTGTCACCCCAGGAAATAAGCTGTCAGTATTCTCAGCTATGGTCACCTTTCTTTAGGTGAAGACATCTGAGCGGATGACCAACAATCATTCGATGCGATGTTGGCTGCTTTCCGCGAATCTTTCCCAGATGCGTCTGAGCTGCCACACACCTACAGTAAAATGAAGAATTTCCTTCGTGCAGTTGGAATTGGATATGATATGATCCATGTTTGTAAGAATAATTGTGTTCTGTTCCAGAAGGATTATGCCAACTTAAGTGAATGCCCAAAATGCAAATCATCAAGATGGAAAGATGTCGATGCTGTGAAGAGGATTCCTCATAATGTTCTGAGACATTTTCCAATTACACCAAGATTGCAGAGGTTGTTTCATGATGCTGAAACAAGAGAGGATGTACTGTGGCATTCTAGGAACCAGGAGTACAGAGATCAGAATGTAATGAGCCATCCATCTCATGGTAGTGAGTGGAAAAGCTTTAATGATAAAAACAAAGAGTTTGATGCTGACCCAAGAAACATTAGACTTGGCTTAGCTTCAGATGGATTTAACCCATTTGGCCACCAGAGCGCCACATATAGCATGTGGCCAGTGCTTGTTATCCCTTACAACATGGCTCCAAATGTCTGCACAAAAGAATCAAACTACATGATGGCCTTGCTCATCCCAGGTCCAAAAAGTCCTGGAAAGGATTTTGATTTGTTCGTGGAGCCTCTTGTGGAGGAACTTCAATAGCTATGGAAGGGTGTTCTCACTCGAGACCCATATAGCAGCCCACCAGCTGATTTCTTTCTACGTGCTGTTATAATTTGGTGCATCCATGATTACTCGGCTTTGGGCCCTATGTCAGGGCGAACGACACATGGTTACAATGCATGTGTTTGCTGTGACAGGAATCCACTGTCATACGCAATACTTAGGAAGATCTGTTACATTGGACACCGCCGTTTCCTTGCCAAGGACAAGCCGCATCCTAGAAAATACCGAAGACATGTGTTCAATGCAAAGCATGAAAACGGTGATGCTCCAAAGAGGCTCACCGCCGATGAGTTGCAAGTGGAATTAGAGAAGGTCAGGCTTATTACACCAGGAAACCATCCTGGTAATGGTAGTGGGAAAAGGAAGCATGGCAGGGTAGAAGAGAGATTATAGTTTACCCGTAGGTCCACTTTGTGGGACATGGAGTATTGGAAAGATTTGGATGTGCGGCATAATCTTGATGTGATGCACATCGAGAAAAATATATGTGACAGCATTATTGGCACACTTCTTAATATTGAAGGCAAGACGAAAGATAACTTAAAATCTAGGATTGATTTGACACACCTGTGTATCAGAAAGGATTTGCAGGTGCAAGATGAAGGTAAACCACGGGATATGGCACCAGCTGTGTACGTCTTGGACAAGGTAAAAAGAAAAGAATTCTGCGAGGTCCTGCCACGTGTGAGATTCCCACGTGGATTTGCTTCCAACCCTGAAAGGAGAGTCGGTGCAGATGGAAACAAGGTACAAGGGTTGAAAACTCATGACTGCCACGTCCTACTTTAAAGGGTTTTACCTGTTATCCTTAGAGGATTGGGCCGCCCTGACTTATACAGAGCAGTTGCAGAGTTGGGACAATTCTTCAGGGAACTCTGCAGTAGGAATATCAGGATAGATGCTTTGGAGCGTCTTAGAGACAAGATACCAACTATCCTATGCGACCTTGAGAAGATATATCCTCCAGCCTTCTTTGATGTGATGGTGCATTTGGCTGTTCATCTACCTGATGAGGCACTACTTAGAGGTCCAGTACAGTATGGCTGGATGTACCCTATTGAAAGGCGGCTAGGCACTTTCAAGGGCTATGTTAGGAACAGAGCTAGACCCGAGGGTTCCATTGCAGAGGCCTACATTGCTACAGAAGCGTTGACATTCTGCTCAAAATACATTGAAACAACTGATCAGCTTAGCAAAGAGGTGGGTGAAGACAATCCCGGGCTCAATGTTTTCGATTATTCTGTTCGAGTTACAGGGAAGAGTCGACAAGAGGACAAACCTAAAGATTTGGACAAAATGGTTTGGTATGTGTTGAATAACTGTCCTGAGATACTACCTTATATCAAGTAAGTGCAGTACTGCAGCTTATACATCATAATCTACTAAACTTGCAGCACATTCTTATATATTTAGATGTTTGACGCGATCACTATGTTGTGCAGCATCTACAAAGAGGAGTTACTGCCGCAAAATCCAAGAAACATTGACAAACTGGTTATGGCAGGATTTGTGAAATGGTTCAAGAACCATGTAAGCTTTTGAAGTGCACTGTTAGTTTTTTAATATATTGAGTACATAAGATGATCAGCTTGTCTATTTTCTAACCATAGGTTAAGAAGATGCGGGAGGATGGGCAGACAGTTGATGATGCCCTTTACTCACTAGCAATGGGTCCTGATACTCGGGTAAGACATTATGAATCTTGCATTGTTGGAGATGCGCGCTACAACACCCTTGCACGAGACAAAGGCAGGAAGACACAAAACAGTGCCATCATGAGCACGGATACGTATGACAAAGAGACAACTGAAATGTATGCTAACATTTAAGACATTATTCATTTGCAGTATATCTCCAGTTTCGAGGATCATCGGTGTGTGGTTCTGTTGTGCTGTCGTTGGTATAACCTGTTTTCCAGGATCGCAAAACCCAGAGCTGATGATTGTTTCAAATCCATCAATGTCAAGGCGGCGTACCAGACCAACGAGCCTTTTATTTTGGCAAATCAAGCAACACAGATATTTTTCTTGGAAGACACATTTGCACGTAGCGATGACTGGAGAGTATTGCAAAGGTTTGAGCAGAGGAATTCGTTTAATGAAGTTGCACAACAAGATGATGCTAACACTGCTCCTGATGTACAAGATAACACAAATGTTATTAATATCTTTGAGAACCATCACGTCAATGACGCCGGCGAAAAGATTGCCTGTCGTGCTGTGGACATACAAGAGTTGATCAAGAAGAAGCCAACGTTCGAGGACGTTGAGGACGAAGAAGAAGATGACACCGTGGGGAATTACGATTCAGACTGATACACATGGCGAAGATGTTGACGCTGCTGCTGCGGATGATGATTACATTGCTTTTGTCGTATTTGCCTGTCAAAAGATGTTTTTTATCTACTATGTGAAATTGTGTTTGCTATGACAACTAAAACCTGATGAACATGTTGTTTAGTATTTTGCTGTGAGAACATCACTTGTTATGTATGCTGATTTTGTTTGGTGATTGTATGACAACTAAAACATGATGACATTGTTGTTTAGTTGTACTCATATTTGGTTGTGAAACTTGAATTTGATGACATAGTTTGCTGTTGGACTGAAATTTGCTCGACGTCTTCGAATGAGAACAAAGCTGACCCGACAGGGCCTCTGCTATTTATTTTTTATGTGAGCAAAAGGGGATACCCCCTGATTTCCGTTAATAGAAATCATTAGATGTTCACAACACTACGCCCAGCCTGCTACACAGGTTTCATTCATTACTAGTTTTAGCAAAGTGCTCATGTCGTAGCCACTGAATACATCACGAGTGCTACATACACTGCAAATAAAGAGACAATCATCCTACATAGCACATCGATTTTGCCCATTTCTTCACAAGCTCTTTCATCTCCTCATTGCTGTCAAGGCCGTTCAGCAGCTGTTGCTTGGCCATGATCAGAGGATATGCATCTTTAACCTTCTGCTCTGCATCTTCCTCTTCTGCCGTTCCTTTAGTTACTTGTCCAACACCCCAACCTGCTGGTATTGGGATTCCTCGGCTAACCAAATAATCAGTGTAGTTGCATTCCCCCACATCAGCAACTTCCCAGAAATACAAATCACACGAATCTTCCCTTTTCTGCACGAATCAAATTGGTAGATCATCAACCAAACTATTAAAAAATCAGCAACTGAAAGCAGCAGAACAACACTTAAAGATATTATTACCCCATGATTCGGGCATTTGTAGAAGACTCGGCCAGGGTTACGGATTGTGGTTGAGACGCGACAGATGACTCTGTGTTATTTGCAGCAGTGGCACCACACCAACGGCAGCGGGTTGCGATGAGCAATCGGCTGCGGTGCGCGTGCCGGCGAGGGTGTGATGAGACCCACAGGTGATGGTACGGGTTGCGACTTGGCGCATATCTGGTTGTTGCCTGCTGAAGAGCAGGTGGATGAGTGATACGTCTCCGTCGTATCTATAATTTTTGATTGTTCCATGCCAACATTATTCAACTTTCATATACTTTTTGGCAACTTTTTATATTATTTTTGGGACCAACATATTGATCCAGTGCCCAGTGCCAGTTCCTGTCTGTTGCATGTTTTTGGTTTCGTAGAATATCCATATTAAACGGAGTCCAAACAGGATAAAAACGGACGGAGCTTATTTTTGGAAAATATGGAAAATTTGGAAGGAAAATCAACGCGAACCAGTGCCCGAGGTGGTCACGAGGTAGGGGGGCGCGCCCCGTACCCTCGTGAGCCCACCGTAAGGCGGTTGTCGCTCTTCTTTTGCCGCAAGAAAGCTAATATTCGGAAAAAAAATCACGGGGAAGGTTTCAGGCCAACCGGAGTTACGGATCTCCATATATACACGAAATGGTGAAACAAAGCCAGGAGAGAACACAGAAACAAAGAGAGAGACAGAGAGATAGATCCAATCTCGGAGGGGCTCTCGCTCCTCCCACGCCATGGGAGCCAAGGACCAAAGGGGAAACCCTTCTCCCATATAGGGAGGAGGTCAAGGAAGAAGAAGAAGAACGGGGGGGGGGGGCTCTCCCCCTTGATTCCGATGGCGCCGAAGCGCTGCCGTGGCCATCATCATCACCGCCATCTTCACCAACAACTTCACCGTCATCATCACCAACTCTTCCCCCCTCTATGCAGCGGTGTAACCTCTCTCTTACCCGCTGTAATCTCTACTTAAACATGGTGATCAATGCTATATATTATTTCCCAATGATGTATGGCTATCCTATGATGTTTGAGTAGATCTGTTTTGTCCTAATGGCTATTTGATGATCGTGATTGGTTTGAGTTGTATGTTTTATTATTGGTGCTATCCTATGGTGCTCTCCGTGTCGCGCAAGCATGAGGGATTCCCGCTGTAGAGTTTGCAATATGCTTATGATTTGCTTATGGTGGGTGGCGTGAGTGACAGAAGCACAGACCCGAGTAAGTAGGTTGTTTGCGTATGGGATAAAGGGGACTTGATGCTTTAATGCTATTGTTGGGTTTTACCTTAATGAATCTTTAGTAGTTGCGGATGCTTGCTAGAGTTCCAATCATAAGTGCATATGATCCAAGTAGAGAAAGTATG
Source organism: Triticum aestivum (assembly GCF_018294505.1). NCBI lineage: Eukaryota > Viridiplantae > Streptophyta > Magnoliopsida > Poales > Poaceae > Triticum > Triticum aestivum. Next base: position 607,798,382 of record NC_057812.1, read on the forward strand.
TTAGCTTATGCCTCTCCCTCAAATAAAATTGCAATAATGATTACCGGTCTAGTTATCGATTGCCTAGGGACAAATAACCTTCTTGTTGACAAAAGCTCTTTACTAAAACTAATTTAGTTGTGTCTTTATCTAAACAGCCCCTAGCTTTTATTTACGTGCTCTTTACTTTCTTGCAAGCTTACCCAAAAACACCTACAAAGTACTTCTAGTTTCATACTTGTTCTAGGTAAAGCGAACGTCAAGCGTGCGTAGAGTTGTGTCGGTGGTCGATAGAACGTGAGGGAATATTTGTTCTACCTTTAGCTCCTCGTTGGGTTCGACACTCTTACTTATCGAAAGAGGCTACAATTGATCCCTTGTGGTTTATCAAGACCTTTTTCTGGCGCCGTTGCCGGGGAGCAATAGCGTGGGGTGAATATTCTCGTGTGTCCTTGTTTGCTTTATCACTAAGTAATTTTTATTTGTTGTTCTTAGTTGTTTTCTATCTTTAGTCATGGGTAGGAAACGCAAAATACCAAAAAAATTAGTGGTACCTACTGAATCAATGGTTGAAGAACCACTCAAAATCTATCACACTGCTGAAGCTTATTGCTTGGATCATCTTCGATCCCTATGTGCTCGTGCTGAAACCCCAACTAGCTTAGATGAGGGCAAATCTTTAGATGAGCATGCTTGTTATGTGTGACACCGAATATCTGAAAAAGGGGAAATTCTATTGGGTCAAATTCATCGTTTGCAATGCTATGCTTAGAATTTATGTTGGGAATATGATTTTACTTGTTGTTCTGACAACCCTAAGAAACACCTTCCCTACCAATGTGAGTTTATTGATAATGGAATCTTATCTTCGTATGCTAAGGGTGTTTATAATTACTATGATGTTCAACAAATTGAAGAATTTGTTGCTTTTAAGGGTGCTTATGAAATTGCTTCGTTGATTGAAAAGTATGATGCTACTCTTTACAAATCTGAAAATTTTGCCATACTTGAATATTGTTATGAGAATTATGCTTCTAATGCGTATTTAAACTATATATTGAGGAATACTCCGATGTCCAAGAAGAGACTAATATTTTGCAGGAGTCTATGGAAGAAGAAATTGATGAAACTGTGAGCCCATTATATGAAAAAGATGAGGAGGAGAGCGAAGAACAAAAGGAGGAAGAGCGGATTGATCACCCGTGCCCACCTTCGAATGAGAGTAACTCTTCAACTCATACATTGTTTAATTCCCCTTCGTGCTTACCGAAGGATGATTGCTATGATGACTGTTATGATCCCATTGATTCTCTTGAAATATCCCTTTTTGATGATGCTTGCTATGCTTGTGGCCAAGATGCCAATATGAATGATGCTTATGGAGATGAACTTGCTATAGTTCCTTATGTTAAACATGAAGTTGTTGCTATTGCACCCACACATGATAGTCCTATTATCTTTTTAAATTCTCCCAGCTACACTATATCAGAGAAGTTTGCACTTATTAAGGATTATATTGATGGGTTGCCTTTTACTACTACACATGATTATTTTGATGAGTATAATATGCATCTGCTTGCTGCTCCTACTTGCAATTATTATGAGATAGGAACTATATCTCCACCTCTCTATGTTTCCAACACGATAAAATTGCAAGAAACTGTTTATACTATGCATTGGCCTTTACTTTGTGTGCATGAATTGTTCTTTTATGACATGCTGATGCATAGGAAGAGAGTTAGACTTCGTCATTACATGATATATGTTACTTTGTGCTCACTACTAAATTACAAATCATTGCTAATTAAAATTGGCTTTGATATACCTTGGGATCAGGGTGGATTCATTACTTGAGCACTATATGCCTAGCTTAATGGCTTTAAAGAAAGCGCTGCCAGGGAGACAACCCGGAAGTTTTAGAGAGTCATTTATTTCTGTTGAGTGCTTTCATATAGTTCAAAAACAACAAAAATAAAGAGGGAAACCCAAAACTTTTTTAAAAAGAAAAGCGAAAGTGAGAAAGACGAGCATTGTTGATGTGGGAGCTAGCCTGAACTTTGTTCATGCTCACGGAAACTTTGTGAATCTTGATTACAGAAAATTTTCAATAAAAATAATTATCCCCTTGTACAATTCCATTGTATTATAAAAATAATGTGCCAAGGTTTGCCTTTAGGATGGTTACAATGCTTGTTGGTTTGTGCGGTGCAGGACAGAAACTTTGGCTGTAGTGGATGAATTTATTTTTTTACTGGAATGTCAAATGGTTCTGATTCTTTTTGCACTGTCTTTATGTACAAATTGTTTATTTTTCCTAATTTTGGCAGAATTTTTCAAGTACTAGAAGTATGGTGAATGTTCAGATTATTACAGACTGTTCTGTTTTAGACAGATTCTGTTTTTTTGCATAGTTTGCTTGTTTTGATGAACCTATCAATTTATATCAGTGGATTAAGCCATGAAAAAGTTATATTACAGTAGACAAAATGCAAAAACAAAATATGAATTGGTTTGCAATAGTACTTAGAGTAGTGATTTGCTTTATTATACTAATGGATCTTACCGAGTTTTCTGTTGGAGTATCGTGTGGATGAAGTGTTCGATGATCGAGAAGGCCTCGATTTGAGAAGAAGGAAGAGAGACAAGAGCTCAAGCTTGGGGATGCCCAAGGCACCCCAAGTAAATATTCAAGGAGACTCAAGCATCTAAGCTTGGGGATGCTGGGGAGGCATCCCCTCTTTCTTCAACAAGCATCGGTATGTTTTCGGATTCGTTTCGTTCATGCGATATGTGCAAGTCTTGGAGCGTCTTTTGCATTTAGGTTTTTACTTTTCTTTTATGCACCATGCTGGTATGAGATGTTCCTTGGCTGATTTATAGAATGCTCTTTGCACTTCACTTATATCTTTTGAGTATGGCTTTATAGAATGCTTCATGTGCTTCACTTATATCATTTGAAGTTTGGATTGCCTGTTTCTCTTCACTTAGACAACCGCCATTTGTAGAATGCTCTTTCTCTTCACTTATATTTGTTAGAGCGTGGGCATATATTTTGTAGAAAGAAATTAAACTCTCTTGCTTCACTTATATCTATTTAGAGAGATGACAGGAACTGGTCATTCACATGGTTAGTCATAAAATCCTACATAAAACTTGTAGATCGCTGAATATGATATGTTTGATTCCTTGCAATAGTTTTGCGATATAAAGATGGTAATATTAGAGTCGTGCTAGTTGAGTAATTGTGAAATTGAGAAATACTTTTGTTGAGGTTTGCAAGTCCCGCAGCATGCACGTATGGTGAACCATTATGTAACAAAGTCGGAGCATGAGGTGTTTATTGATTGTCTTCCTTATGAGTGGTGGTCGGGGACGAGCGATGGTATTTTCCTACCAATCTATCCCCCTAGGAGCAGGCGCGTAGTACTTTGTTTCGATGACTAATAGATTTTTGCAATAAGTATGTGAGTTCTTTATGACTAATGTTGAGTCCATGGATTATACACACTCTCACCTTTCCATCATTGCTAGCCTCTTCGGTACCGTGCATTGCCCTTTCTCACCTCGAGAGTTGGTGCAAACTTCGCCGGTGCATCCAAACCCCATGATATGATACGCTCTGTCACACATAAACCTCCTTATATGTTCCTCAAAACAGCCACCATACCTACCTATCATGGCATTTCCATAGCCATTCCGAGATATATTGCCATGCAACTTCCATCATCATCATATACATGACTTGAGCATTTATTGTCATATTTCTTTGCATGATCGTAAGATAGCTAGCGTGATGTTTTCATGGCTTGTCCGTTTTTTGATGTCATTGCTATGCTAGATCATTGCACATCCCGGTACACCGCCGGAGGCATTCATATAGAGTCATATCTTTGTTCTAGATATCGAGTTGTAATATTGAGTTGTAAGTAAATAAAAGTGTGATGATCATCATTATTAGAGCATTGCCCTAGTGAGGAAAGGATGATGGAGACTATGATTCCCCCACAAGTCGGGATGAGACTCCGGACGAAAAAAAATAAAAAAAATTAAAAAAGAAGAAAGAGAAAGGCCAAAAAGAAAGAGAAGGCCCAAAAAAAACTAAAAAAATGAGAGAAAAAGAGAGAAGGGGCAATGTTACTATCCTTTTACCACACTTGTGCTTCAAAGTAGCACCATGTTCTTCATATAGAGAGTCTCTTGAGTTATCACTTTCATATACTAGTGGGAATTTTCATTATAGAAATTGGCTTGTATATTCCAACAATGGGCTTCCTCAAGTGCCCTAGGTCTTCATGAGCAAGCAAGTTGGATGCACACCCACTTAGTTTCAGTTTGAGCTTTCATATACTTATAGCTCTAGTGCATCCGTTGCATGGAAATCCCTACTCCTCACATTGATATATATTAATGGGCATCTCCATAGCCCGTTGATACGCCTAGTTGATGTGAGACTTTCTCTTTTTTGTCTTCTCCACATAACCCACACCATCATATTCTATTCCACCTATAGTGCTATGTCCATGGCTCACGCTCATGTATTGCGTGGAAGTTGAAAAGGTTTGAGAAACATCAAAAGTATGAAACAATTGCTTGGCTTGTCATCGGGGTTGTGCATGATGTGAATGTTTTGTGTGGTGAAGATGGATCATAGCCAGACTATATGATTTTGTAGGGATGAGCTTTCTTTGGCTATGTTATTTCAATAAGACATAATTGCTTGGTTGGTATGCTTGAAGTATTATTGTTTTTATGTCAAAGGATAGATTATTGCTTTGAATCACTCGTGTCTTAATATTCATGCCATGATTAGACATATGATCAAGATTATGCTAGGTAGCATTCCACATCAAAAATTATCTTTTTTATCATTTACCTACTCGAGGACGAGCATGAATTAAGCTTGGGGATGCTGATACGTCTCCGTCGTATCTATAATTTTTGATTGTTCCATGCCAATATTATTCAACTTTCATATACTTTTTGGCAACTTTTTATATTATTTTTGGGACTAACATATTGATCCAGTGCCCAGTGCCAGTTCCTGTCTGTTGCATGTTTTTGGTTTCGCAGAATATCCATATCAAACGGAGTCCAAACGAGATAAAAACGACGGAGCTTATTTTTGGAAAATATGGAAAATTTGGAAGGAAAATCAACGCGAACCAGTGCCCGAGGTGGTCACGAGGCAGGGGGCGCGCCCACTACCCTCGTGATCCCACCGTAAGGCGGTTGACGCTCTTCTTTTGCAGCAAGAAAGCTAATATTCGGAAAAATAATCACGGTGAAGGTTTCAGGCCAATCGGAGTTACGGATCTCCATATATACACGAAACGGTGAAACAGAGCCAGGAGAGAACGCAGAAACAGAGAGAGACAGAGAGATAGATCCAATCTCGGAGGGGCTCTTGCCCCTCCTACGCCATGGGAGCCAAGGACCAAAGGGGAAACCCTTCTCCCATCTAGGGAGGAGGTCAAGGAAGAAGAAGAAGAAGAAGAAGAAGGGGGGCCCTCTCCCCCTTGCTTCCGGTGCCGCCGGAGCGCTGCTGGGGCCATCATCATCACCGCCATCTTCACCAACAACTTCACCGCCATCATCACCAACTCTTCCCCCCTCTATGCAGCGGTGTAACCTCTCTCTTACCCGCTGTAATCTCTACTTAAACATGGTGCTCAACGCTATATATTATTTCCCAATGATGTACGGCTATCCTATGATGTTTGAGTAGATCTGTTTTGTCCTAATGGCTATTTGATGATTGTGATTGGTTTGAGTTGTATGTTTTATTATTGGTGCTGTCCTATGGTGCTCTCCGTGTCGCACAAGCGTGAGGGATTCCCGCTGTATGGTTTGCAATATGCTTATGATTTGCTTATGGTGGGTGGCGTGAGTGATAGAAGCACAGACCCGAGTAAGTAGGTTGTTTGCGTATGGGATAAAGGGGACTTGATGCTTTAATGCTATGGTTGGGTTTTACCTTAATGAATCTTTAGTAGTTGTGGATGCTTGCTAGAGTTCCAATCATAAGTGCATATGATCCAAGTAGAGAAAGTATGTTAGCTTATGCCTCTCCCTCAAATAAAATTGCAATAATGATTACCGGTCTAGTTATCGATTGCCTAGGGACAAATAACCTTCTTGTTGACAAAAGCTCTTTACTAAAAATAATTTAGTTGTGCCTTTATCTAAACAGCCCCTAGCTTTTATTTACGTGCTCTTTACTTTCTTGCAAGCTTACCCAAGAACACCTACAAAGTACTTCTAGTTTCATACTTGTTCTAGGTAAAGCAAACGTCAAGCGTGCATAGAGTTGTATCGGTGGTCGATAGAACTTGAGGGAATATTTGTTCTACCTTTAGCTCCTCGTTGGGTTTGACACTCTTACTTATAGAAAGAGGCTACAATTGATCCCCTATACTTCTGGGTTATCAACGAGCAGCCTGCGGACATGGTTGCTGCGGCCAGAGCTTCTGATGCTAGGCAGAGTAAGTAGAGAAGAGGAGAAGCGAACGTTGGATATGTCAGTTTCATTACTTGCATAGTAGCATAGCACCATATATAGTCATAGTATAGGTTTGGATTCGAACCAGCTACAGGAGCACGTCTTTCTTTTTTCTAAAACTCGGCAGCGTCTCATTATTGGTACACTAGCTTGTTCTGTACGCCTTCCCAAGTCTTTGATTTTCTTTCCCTTTTTGCAAGGAAGGAAGGAGGACAAAATTTAGAGTTCCTGGGACTCGAACCCAAGACCTCTCGGTTGAAAACCAAGGGTGCTAGTCACTTATGTGGCGAACATTCCCTATGCAGAGGATGGCAGACGAACGCATTTTCCTCATAGTTTTCTTCCTATATATAAAAAAGTATGCTACTTGGTGTCCGCTTAGTCAACAAATGATTATGCCAACCTTGACTGTTGGATTGACATTCAAAATCTGTCGCGTTTCTTCAGTCTCTTCTTCCTCGAGCTGCCAAAGACAAACCAGCGCCGGCGGGACCGCCTGCTCCCGCCTCCCACGGCTAGTTGTGATCTGCCTCGGCTCCTGTTCGTTCCCGTCCGAGGCCTCACCATCGTCCTCCGCCTTGGTTCGCTCGCCGCGGCGCTGCCCTCCGGTGTTGTCAACATGGTCAACAACCGAGAGGAATAAGGAGATGACTGTACATGGTGAGGATGACAGTAGGGACCCAGCAGCGCGCGCAGTAATTTTGTTTTTTTGGGACGGGGAAGGGTATCAACTGGGTTGTGCGGGACCCGTGGCCCGTCTAGCCTAGGCTTTTATTTCATATGTTTAGCACATGACCAACCCAGTTTGTTTTTTTCCTTTCTGAAAATTGCTAGCCAGCTATTTTGTTTTTTGCAGAATAACCAACATAGGCCTACTTGCTTTTCTATGTTCTGCTGGGCCGGAAATCTTTCAAGACGAGGAGGGATGCATTTTGCCCAGAAAATGGGCTATAAGTAATAATAAATGGGCTATAAGTAATAATAAATGGGCTGTAAAATAAAAAAAATACAGCAAACAGACAATTAGTTCCAAAATACTGTTTTCTTTCGGATTTCGATATTTTAAATTTCATTGTTTTTGTGCGGGTAAAATTTCATTGAATTTAAATTAAGGTATATTTAGATTTAAAATTAATTTGAATCTGGTTAGAAATTTCGGGCCGTATGCTGTTTGGGACAGATTTCGAGGCTGACATGTGGGTTTGGGACAGATTTGGAGGCTGACATGTGGAGGCTGACATTTGGGACAGATTTGGACAAATTTCGGGCCATATACTAGGTTGACGTGTACTTTGGCTTTGTCAACTTAGTCCACAAACGATTCTAGCAGCAGTGACCGTTGGATGTTAATCCAACGGCCGTGCTGCTTCTTCAATATCTGATCTTCTTGCTCCAGCCGCCCAAACCAGCTCCGGTGGGACTGCCTGCTCCTGCCTCCCGTGGCCGGCTGTGCTGCCGCACAGGCCGCACCGCCCCAACCTACTTCATTGCTGGCCAGGCCATTCCTCTACTCATCCACACCTCCTGTTATTTTCCGGCGACGGCAGCCGGACCAATAAACCCTCGTACTCCCCACCGCGTGGGCAACCATTGCCGAGTCTTCCCTGGCTCCGTGTCGTTCCCTTCCTAGGCCTCGCCGCCGTCCACCGCCATGGTGCTCTCGGCGCGGCCTGGTCAACTTGGTCAACGAACGACATCCATCGGCCGTGGACTGTACGCGCAAAATAATGATTCCTCCACTTGACAGCTGGGACCCACCGGAAGGGCCTCTGTATTTCGTGAAAAAAACGTTCCCCCCACTGACATGTCGGACCCACCAGCTATATCTTCGCACGCAAGGTAGTGCCTCCTTATTACGCACAAAAAAATGAGTACCCCTGCTAGCTAGGACCCACCATAGTGGGAGGATGACTTGTGGGCCAACAAAGTTGATGCGGACGGAGGGCTTTGTCAACTTAGTCAATATGAACGATTCTAGCTCCAGTGACCGTATGATGTCCATCCAACGGCCGTAGTGCTTCTTCATCCTCTGGTCTTCTTGCTCCAGCCGCCCAAAGCAGCGCCGGTTGTGCCGCATGCTCCTGCCTCCCGTTGCCGGCTGTGCTGCCGCGGAGGCCTCACCGCCCTCTACTATTCCCACCACTAGCCAAGCCCTGCGGCGACGGCAGCCTCACACCGCACCCAAACCAGTGAACCCTCGTACTCCTCTCCGCGCGGGCTTCCACTGCCGCGTCTTCCCCGGCTCCGCGTCTTCCCCTTCCTAGGCCTCACCGTCGTCCACCGCCGTGGTGCTCTCCGTGTGGCATGGTCAACATGGTCAAGGAACGACTTCCATCAGAAGAGTACTGTACGTGGAGAGGCTGACAGCTGGGTCCATGGCCACAGCCTAGTTTTTTTGTGATTTGCCAGGTAAGTCGCTTTGTCAGGCCTGTTGGGCTGCAAATCTTTCAAGATGAGGAGAGCTTTCATTCGGCTGGCCGAGAAAATGGCCCATCAGTAATGAGAAATGGGTTGTACATTTTTAAAACGCATCAAACCGGCATTTAGTTTCAAATATCTTGTTTTCATTTCATGATTTTAAATTACATTAATTTTTATGCGTGGAGAATTTGTTGGATTTTATGTTGATATACATTTATTTTTAAAATCAGTTTGAATATGAGTCGAAATTTCAGGATTAAAAACAGTTCAGACCGCACCGAAATATGCAAAATTTCGTATAATTTTTTAACCGTGGCCACAATTTGGGCTGTAATGCTAACAAAAAGAATATGGTCTCCAAAAAAACCATAAGAATTAGCAAATGGGCTGAAAATTATTAGAAATAATGGCAGATGGGTTGTATGCTGTTTTCCACAGATTTGAGGCTTTCCTAAAAAAAGGTTGACGCACAAGCAGTGACTGTTGGATGTCCATCCAACGGTCGTCGTGCTTCTTCAATCTCTGCTCTTCCTGCTCCAGCCGCTCAAACAAGCGCAGGCAGGACTGCCTGCTCCCTCCTCCCCGTGGTCGACTGTGCTGCAGTGCAGGCCTCACCGCCCCACCATACTCCCATCGCTGGCCTAGCCATCCCTCTACTCACCCACACATGCTGTTATTCTCCGGCGATGACAGACGAACCAGTAAACCCTCGTACAGTCATACTCCCCTCCGCGTGGGAAACAACTGTCAAGTCTTCCCTACCTCCGTGTCGTTCCCCTCCTAGGCCTCGCCGTCGTCCACCGCCCTGGTGCTCTCGGCGTGGCCTGGTCAACGTATTCAACGACCGACATGCATCTGAAGTGGACTGTACGTGGAGAGGCTGACAGCTGGGTCCACGGCCGCACGCAAGGAAATGCCTCCTTTTTACGCGCAAAATAATGATTCCTCCACCTGACATCAGGGACCCACCGAAAGGGCCTCAGTATTTCGCAAAAAAACGTTACCGCCGCTGACAGCTTGGAACCACCAGCTATATCTTCGCACGCAAGGAAGTGCCTCCTTATTACGCAGAAAAAAATGAATACTCCCCCTGTTAGCTGGGACCCTGTATAGTGGCAGGCTGACTTGTGGGCCTACTAAGTTGACGGGGATGGAGGGCTTTGTCAACTTAGTCAATATGCACGATTCTAGCTCCAGTGACCGTACGATGTCCATCCAACAGCCGTAGTGCTTCTTCAACCTCTGGTCTTCTTGCTCCAGCCGCCCAAAACAGCGCCGGTCGTGCCTCGTGCTCCTGCCTCCCATGGCCGGCTGCGATGTGGCGGAGGCCTCATCGCCCCCTAATACTCCCACCGCTGGCCAGGCCATCCCTCTACTCACCCACACCCCCTGTTACTCTGCGGCGACGGCAGCCTCACACCGCAGTGAACCAGTGCCCTCGTACTCCTCTACACGTGGGCATCCACTGCCGCGTCTTCCCCGGCTCCGCGTCGTCCCCTTCCTAGGCCTCGCCGTCGTCCACCGCCCTGGTGCTCTCTGCGCGGCGTGGTCAACGTGGTCAAGGAACAGCTTCCATCGGACGTGGACTATACGTGGAGACGCTGATAGCTGGGTCCACGGCCGCAGCAAGGAAGTGCCCCCTTATTACATGCAAAATAATTATTCCTCCACCTGACAGCGGGGACCCACCGGATGGGCCACCGTATTTCGCCCCCCTGACTGCTGGGACCCACCAGCTACATCTTCGCACGCAAGGAAGTGCCTGACAGTCGGGACCCACCTGGTCGAAGCGTACGTAGCGTTGTCATTCTGGTCGCGAACATGTATGTACATATATACTGGTGGATGTAGAGGCACGCACGTGTTGTAGTAGAGAAGACCAGGGTGCAAGAAAGAAAATACGGCCACGTATGTTTACATACGGGCGGGGTCTCGAATGCCTACTCGCGCATACATACGGCAAGGGCTCATTGTCATGGCTGGGTCGGAACGGAGAAACAGCGTCGTCGTCGTGTTCATAGGGAGGCGACGGAATGCGTCGTGTTCATGGGGAGGCGACGGAATGCGTCGTGTTCATCAGGAGGCGACGGAACGCGTGGGAGCCAACTGGCTGGGTCAGAACAGTATGCGTGGTCGTGTTGATCGGGAGGCCTTGGACGGAACAGGCGATGGAAACGAGGCCTGGCGTACCGCACAACGGAGGAAACGGACCTTCTACATTCGGAATGGGGTCCTGTTGATCGGGAGGGGTCTGGCGTACCGCAAAACGAAGGAAACGGACCTCCTACGGTCGAAACGGGGGTCATGTTCATCGGGAGGGGTGTGGCGTACTGCAAAACGGATGAAACGGACCTCCTACGGTCGAAACAGGGGTCTTGTTCATCGGCAGGGGTGTGGCGTACCGCAAAACGGGACTCCACGGGATACTGTTCATCTCCACCGTCGACCCCCTCCAGCCTCCACGAGCTACTGTTCATTCACCGTCGACCTCCTCCAGCCACCACATGCGACTGTTCATCCATGGGCTCATGTTCATCCAGCCTCCACCGTGCGCTACTCCACCGGCTACTGTTCAACCAGCCCTCTCCACGGGCTCCTGTTCAACCACCCCTCCACGGGCTACTGTTCATCCTGCCCTCCACCGTCTACTGTTCATCCAGCCCTCCACGGGGCGGTCCTGTTCATCCAGCCCTCCATGGGGTCCTGTTCATCCAGCCCCAACCGGCTCGATCGATTGGGGTCCTGTTCATCTAGAGGCAACACCACGGGGTCTTGTTCATCCACCCCCATCGGAAGCTGTTCATCCAACCCCCCCCCCCCCCCCCCCCCGCAACGCTCACTGTTCATCCAGAGGCAGCATTGATCGGCTTCAGTTAGCATCAGTAGCGAAGGAATCTCTCGATCGGGTTCAGTTAATAGCCATCGATCGATCGCTCGGGTTCAGTAACGCGTAGCTTGCAGTGCAATCACTCGGGTTCCGTTAGAGCACAACGCCTCGCTCGGGTTCAGTTAGAGCCAACGCCTCGCACACACACGCGTACGTGTATGAGAGAAACGCGCATCGCTCGGCCCCAGACCTCCCATTGTAACCGGGAACTCCCTGAAATTTTCCTCACCCTCGCTTCTACCACGGCTTTTTCCGTCATGGACGGCCCACAGACTGTCATGCAGCTGCCTCGCCGGCCCGCCCAGGACGAAAAGCCCATTTTCTGTCATGATTTTTTGTCATAGAAGTAGGAGCCCACCACATCTATGATGATACCGGGTTTTGTCACAATTATCGTCATAGAAGTGTCATATGTATGACAGAAAAAAATTTCATTCGGCCCAAAATGTCACGGATGTGTCTTTTTTTTGTAGGGCAAGGGTGGGGGCACGCCTACCCCCTAGGTGCACCCTCCTACCTCGTGGCCTCCTCATGGCGTTCCGGACATCAACTCCAAGTCTTCTGGTATGCTTTCGGTCCAAGAAAGATCATCATGAAGGTTTCATTCCGTTTGGATTCTGTTTGGTATTCCTTTTCTGCGAAACTCTAAAATAGGCACACAAAAACAGAAACTGGCACTGGGCCTCCGGTTAATAGGTTAGTCCCAAAAATAATATAAAAGAGCATATTAAAGGCCATTAAACATCCAAAACAGTTAATATAATAACATGGAACAATAAAAAATTATAGATACGTTGGAGATGTATCAGTGCCATACCGAAATCACTCATGATTGCAAGCAAAGGATAGATATGAAAATAAAATGGCAAATCAAAAAGAGAGGCGAATAAAACGACAAATTTCTGTGAAGTGGAGGAGAGGAAAATGAGAGGCAAATGGCAAATAATGTATTGCAAGGAGATGAGATTTGTGATTAAGAAACTGGTATATGTTGAAGATCTTCCCCGGCAATGATGCCAGAAATTCCTTTTGATGTCGCTTGAAGCTACGTTGGTACTTCCCCAAAGAGGAAGGGATGATGCAGCACAACGGTAGTAGGTATTTCCCTCAGGTATGAAACCAAGGTTATCGAACCAGTAGGAGAACCAAGCAACACAATGTAAACGGCCCCTGCACACAGATAACAAATCCTCGCAACCCGACATGTTAAAGGGGTTGTCAATCCCTTTCGGGTAACGGTGCCAGAAGTTGGTGCGTGGCGGTAAAAAGGTTATAATAGATTGGATAAATAGATCAAAAATAAAATAAAGTGCAGCAAAGTATTTTTGGTTTTTTTGTATTAATAGATCTGAAAACAAAAGCAAATAAAAATAGATCGCAAAGGCAAATAATATGAGAAAGAAGACCTGGGGGCCGTAGGTTTCACTAGTGGCTTCTCTCGAGAAAAATAGCGAAGCGGAGGGTGAACAAATTACTGTTGGGAAATTGATAGAACTTAAAATTATTATGACGATATCCAGGCAATGATCATTATATAGGCATCACTTCCAAGATTAGTAGACCGACTCCTGCCTGCATCTACTACTATTACTCAACACATCGACCGCTATCCAACATGCATCTAGTGTATTAAGTTCATGGAGAAACAGAGTAATGCAATAAGAACGATGACATGATGTAGACAAGATCTATCTATGTAGAGATAGACCCCATCGTTTTATCCTTAGTAGCAACGATACATACATGATGTTTCCCTTTCTGTCACTGGGATCGAGCACTGTAAGATCGAACCCACTACAAAGCACCTCTTCCCATTGCAAGATAAATAGATAAAGTTGGCCAAACAAAACCCAAATATCGGAGAAGAAATACGACGCTATAAGCAATCATGCATAAAGGAGATCAAAGAAACTCAAATACTTTCATGGATATAAAAAGATAGATCTGATCATAAACTCGAAGTTCATCGGATCCCAACAAACACAGTGCAGAAGAGTTACATCATATGGATCTCCAAGAGACCATTGCATTGAGAATCAAGAGAGAGAGAGAGATGAAGCCACCTAGCTACTAACTACGGACCTAAAGGTCTACAAAGAACTACTCACGCATCATCGGAGAGGCACCAATGGAGGTGGTGAACCCCATCCGAGATGGTGTCTAGATTGGATCTGGTGGTTCTAGACTGCGGCAGCTGGATGAATATTTCATCGACTCCCTAGGGTTATGAAAATATTGGGGTATTTATAGAGCAAAGAGGCGGTCCGGGGGGCACCCAAGCACTACTAGGGAAAAGCCTATACACAGAATTTTACCACTAGCGCTGTACAAAATCAAGCGTTGCTGCTACTTAGTAGCAGCGCGCGTAAATAAACCGCGCTACTGCTATGACTTTAGCAGTAGCGCGTACTAGCGAAAAGCGCTGCTGCTACGTTTGAACTGGGCGCACATGGCTAGCCCAATCTAGCAGTAGCCCGTATAATGGCCCAGCGCTACTGCTAATCTCCTTAGCTGCAGCGTGTATTCCAGAACGCGCTGTAGCTAACGTAGCAGTAGCGCCCTTTCTGGAACGCTCTACTAGTACTTCTGACTTAACCACGCGGTTCGTCCTTCCCCACGGCCACTTCATCCCCCAAATCAACTCCACTCTCGCCGCTGCCGTCGCCCCTCGGCCGCCGCGCGCTCTCCCCACGCCGCCCCCGAACCCAGATTCAACGCCGGCCCCGCCCCCGACCTCAACGCCGCCCGGGACGCCGCCCCCGACCCCGACCTCAACGCCGCCCCGGACGCCGCCCCCGCCCCCCCGACCTCAACGCCGCCCCGGAGCCCCGACCACGACCTCGACGCCGCCTGCCCCTCCCTCGTCGCAGGCACCCGAGGTGAGCACGCCTGCTCCTCCCTCTCCCCTACCTCTGCCTAGGGTTTGTACCTCCATCAAATTAGTTAGGGTTTCTACCACTTTCCACCCCTATAGGTTCATCAAATTAGATGGTAATTAGGGCAGTAGTTCTTAGGTACTAATTAGTTAGTAAGAACTAGGTACTAATTAGGTACTAGAATATTTTTATTTATAGTAAGTTTATTTTTAGTAAGAACTAGTTGAATTAATAGAACTAGTTAGTAAGAACTTGTTGCTATTTTTTAGTTAAAGCAATTTTCCCGCATCGATGTGGACGATGCCTATCCCGCATCCTCGTCGTCGAGTCGGCGGAGGACGACACCTGCTTGACCAGATGGGCCATGTCCGGGACTGGGCTCCGCCGGGGTGGTACTGGGAGGCGCTACCTACCGGGGGGCGCAGGTTGGTGAGGAGCCAGCCTGTCGTTGACCCGAACCTTCTTTGGTGGCGGTCGCGTGGGCCAGTGACGGTCCAGAGGCTCGAGGACTCCGCGGAGGTGGTGCGTCACCGTGTCAGTGAGGAGGACGCGCACGTCCGTCGCTACTTGTTTGCGTTGGAGCACAGGTTCTCCAATACCTGGCAGGTTCTCGAGGGATCTCACTGGAGCTATGATCCCGTGATGGTTCCTTCTCTGTGGGTGTCCACCGCCCGCGCCGATACCCGTCGTGTGCTAGGGTTTTAGTTGTACTAGTGATGTTATATGTATGACACTATTCGGGATGTATTAGTGATAATATTCGATGATGTACGGACGCATGAGATGATTTACTTTTGCTTATTGAATGCATGCTAATTTGAGTCTTATAAGATATTTTGAAATGTATATCTTGTGTTGCTCAATATCCAAGTGGCCGGTCATGTTTGCAGGTTACACCTCCGAGTGGCCTATGTTTTGCCGGAGTGTTGATTCATTTCCGTTCCGGCAAATTTCAGGCGCTCGATATATCCTATTTTAGCAAAGGTCATGCCGGATTTTTCCGTGAATTTTGGCATGACTTTTGCCAGAATATGTAGGAAATATCGAGTGCCCCGGATTTGTGTGTTGAGTATCCTGGTAGTTGTCTTTTATCGATTTTCAATTAATGTTTTAACTATGAACATAGGAAATGTCTGACGACAAAAAGGATTTCGGTATTTGCAAATACTGCGAAGACGAGCGCGGCCTGTGCGACGGAATCTTCCTAGATGATGATAGGCGCTTCAGCATCAAGCTGGACGAGAACTTCGAAGTGGATACAGTAAGTCACAACGACAAGTCTTTTTTCGTAATTAAGCATGACATCTGCTTCATTTGCTTCAACTTATATTTTTTTACTATTCTACTAGCGTATCCCCTGCCATGCAAGAGTTTTTGTATTGGATAAGATAGGTTTCAGTCATACTATGGAGGTAAAGAAAGTTTATTTGAAGACCGAGCATGGTTATATTTTCCATGCAAAATTATACAATTCAGACGACTACACCTATTTTGGATGCAAAACATGGCGAGCACTATGCAAGACTTATGCATTTGAGCATGATATGGTTATCACCTTTGATATTCGTCCGGAAGATGATATTGAAGGTAATACCGACATCTGGGTCGATGTGCAGACGCCTCCAGTTACACCAAAATGTAAGTTTCTCAACCATATTTATGTCTTTGATATTGTTTATTCAAAAATAGTTGACAACTAATTTGTATTGTCAGCTTATTTCGGTGCAAGCAAACATGTCCAGCGCTTGGTAGACAGGACCTACTACTGTCCCGGGGCTGAACTAAACTGCGAGGAGCTAAGTCATTATGTTTCATGGCTTGAGGATCTTGATACCGTCAAGACAAATTTTCTTCCTGGACTTAGAAATCTTAGTACTGAAAACGTGCGACCAATAGTGTTCGTCATGAACTACGGTCACATCTATTTAGGAAGGATGGTAAGATTTTTACTATTTGTCCTCAGTGCATCTTTTCCATACATTATTTGTGAAGCTAAACTTCATTGCTAAGTATGTGACCATACGATGTTCTTCAACAGGGACTCCCGATGAATGTTGTGCCTTATGGGATCGAGACTAAAGGTACCATGAGTATTATTAGCTTACGGCCAAGATATCCTACATGTTACTTTAGTGCATTCAAGATCAGCGATGAATGCTTAATAGTGCAAGACTGGACCAGATATGTGATGGGGGAGCGCAGACAAGTACTAGGGGGCAGCAAACAGATGTGCTACCCAAAATTAGGAGACAGGTTCATCTGCATGCTCCAACTTGATCAAGGAGGAGAGCTACACATGTTTTATGTTGTTTTACCTAAGAGAGAGCAGCAGGAGTGATTAGCTAGAAATGAGTTTGAGGATGATGATGTGCTACACTATTACTATGATGATAAAATAGCTAGTGTTGGTGGTAATGACTGATGATTATTATTAGCTAGTGTTAGTGGTGATTAAATAAATATTGTTGGTGCTAATGATTATGATGATGATTAAATAGCTTGTGCTGGCGGATTAGATTCAAGTGGAGGCAACATGTGGTGCACATCGAAAGTACTACTAGTCCAAACTAGATCAAGTTTGGATTAGTAGTATACTTTTGACATGCACCACATATTGCCTCCACTTGAACCTAATCCACCTTCATTTGACACACTGTTATGGACATAATGATGTAAACCTCATAACTGGTATTGTACCAATATTTTTACGATGGCGCAATACACTAAAAATAAAAAATAAAAAAATAAAACTATTAGCGATGGAAAGAAAACACGCTGCCAGTAGTTACATTAGCAGCAGCATGGGAGTGAACAAGCGCTGCGGCTATTTGTCCTAGCAGTAGCGCGTGCGGCACGCGTTACTGCTAAGCAATAGTTGTAGCGCCTTATTAGTAGCACGCCTACCCGCGCTACTAGTGAGCACAAAACCAGCGCTACTGCTAGGGTTTTCCCTAGTAGTGAAGGTGGACACAACCCACCAGGGCGCGCCTGGGCCTCCTGGCGTGCCCTGGTGGGTTGTCACTGATACGTCTCCAACGTATCTGTAATTTCTAAAGTATTCATGCTATTATATTATCTGTTTTGGATGTTTATGGACTTTACTAAACACTTTTATATTATTTTTGGGACTAACCTATTAACCGGAGGCCCAACACATATTGCTGTTTTCTTGCCTATTTCAGTGTTTCCAACAAAAGGAATATCAAACAGACTCCAAACGGAATGAAACCTTCGGGAGAGTTATTTTTGGAATGAGAGCAATCCAGGAGACTTGGAGTAGATGTCAGGGAAGCTTCGAGGAAGCCACGAGGCAGGGAGGCGCGCCCCCCAGCCTGGTGGCTCCCCTGACCAACTTCTTTCGCCTATACATGTCCATATACCCTAAAAACATCGGGGAACAGAATAGATCGGGAATTCCACTGCCAGAAGCCTCCATGGCCACCGAAAACCAATCTAGACCCGTTCCGGCACCCTGCCGGACGGGGGAATCCCTCTCCAGTGGCCATCTTCATCATCCCGGTGCTCTCCATGAAGAGGAGGGAGTAGTTCACCCTCGGGGCTGAGGGTATGTACTAGTAGCTATGTGTTTGATCTCTCTCTCGTGTTCTTGAGATGGTACGATCTTGATGTATCGCGAGCTTTGCTATTATAGTTAGATCTTATGATGTTTCTCCTCCTCTACTCTCTTGTAATGGATTGAGTTTTCCCTTTGAAGTGATCTTATCGGATTGAGTCTTTAAGGATTTGAGAACACTTGATGTATGTCTTGCATGTGCTTATCTATGGTGACAATGGGATATCACGTGATCCACTTGATGTATGTTTTGTGATCAACTTGCGGGTTCCGCTCGTGAACTTATGAATAGGGGTTGGCACACGTTTTCGTCTTGACTCTCCGGTAGAAACTTTGTGGCACTCTTTGAAGTACTTTGTGTTGGTTGAATAGATGAATCTGAGATTGTTTGATGCATATCGTATAATCATACCCACAGATACTTGAGGTGACATTGGAGTATCTAGGTGTCATTAGGGTTTTGGTTGATATGTGTCTTAAGGTGTTATTCTAGTATGAACTCTTGAATAGATCGATCCGAAAGAATAACTTTGAGGTGGTTTCGTACCCTACAATAATATCTTCGTTTGTTCTCCGCTATTAGTGACTTTGGAGTGACTCTTTGTTGCATGTTGAGGGATATTTATATGATCCAATTATGTTATTATTGTTGAGAGAACTTGCACTAGTGAAAGTATGAACCCTAGGCCTTGTCTCCTAGCATTGCAATACCTTTTACGCTCACTTTTATTACTTCTTACCTTGCTGTTTTTATAATTTCAGATTACAATAACCTATATCTACTATCCATATTGCACTTGTATCACCATCTCTTCGCCGAAGTAGTGCACCTATACAATTTATCATTGTATTGGGTGTGTTAGGGACACAAGAGACTCTTTGTTATTTGGTTGCAGGGTTGTTTGAGAGAGACCATCTTCACCCTACGCCTCCCACGGATTGATAAACCTTAGGTCATCCACTTGAGGGAAATTTGCTATTGTCCTACAAATCTCTGCACTTGGAGGCCCAACAACGTCTACAAGAAGAAGGTTGCATAGTAGACATCAGTCCCCTCCTCGGGACTCCCCCCAAGTGCAACCAGGGTCCAACATGTTCCTTCTGGTCCATAAAAAATCTCCGTAAAGTTTCGTGGCATTTGGACTCCGTCTGATATTGATTTTCTGCGATGTAAAAAACACGGAAAATACAGGAAGTGGCACTTGGCTCTATGTCAATAGGTTAGTACCAAAAAATGGTATAAGATGACTATAAAATGATTATAAAACATCCAAGATTGATAATATAACAGCATAGAACAATAAAAAAAATTATAGATACGTTGGAGACGTATCATTACCACAACCATATCGTCCCCCCTCATCATCCTTGCATACCTCCTGACCCGTCTCTCACATGCACGTGCATAGACAGGCAGACATCCCCGGCCCTCTCTTATTGATATTGCACTCGTACCCTCCATTTGTCTAGCAGGCCTCTCCCACCATTTGTGAGAAGCAACTCCACCACCAACCCTCCGACACTCTACCTTTGTCTTTATCTGATCTTTATTCCTCTGCTACATATATGCATGGATGCCGATGATCTCCCTCAATACATAGCTAGGTCTCTCTCCTTCTCCACACATATACTAGTCGATCTACCCCTCTATAGTTAGGTCTCTGCCCCCCCCACACACCGATAGTCGAACGTTGTAGGTACACTGGTGCGCATCGGTACTAAACAAACGGTTTTTTACCCCTTTCCGCGACGGCATTTGGAACCGTCACCAAGTGAGTGTGGGTGATAGGGGGGTCCTTCCCACACGACCCAGAAACCGTCGGGGATAGGGAGCCTCGATGCATATAGTTGTCCGTATAATCGTTTCTAATATCTCGAATATCCCAAACGCTTCATCATTGGTACTCGTTTGTGCTCGCATTGCCAACACAGTGAGAGTTTTGTGGTTCTGCCTAAGACCAGGCAGATTCAAGGCACATGAGCTTTCCAGGCAGATTCTAGGCAGATTCCAGGCACGAGAGATTTACGATGCCTGGCATATCACAAAGAGTTCATGATTATAATCCGTGTATGATAGGTATATAATCACACACATTTAGTTTTCCCACACCGTATGTGATAGTGTCTGACATCACACACGCTTTGCGAACGACAACTCTGTGCATGCTTGCACATGTTTCCTCTCTGTGAACTGTCTCGGATTATGGTGTATATCGGAAACGTTTGTGTCTTACCAACTGTGTGTGCCGTAATGACCTACACAACGTAATTTCACCCTAATTTAATTGCTACTATTTAAAATTGTACCTAATTCAAACTTGAAAGTAGGCTATAGCTTTATTGATATCCATCAGGTTCAAACAACCAATGCATTATTCGATTCACAGGTACATATGTTTAAGAATTACAGAATCACCAAATAAAGAATGATGTACCAGGGTACTATACTTGTACTATTATAGATGGTAAAGAAAGAGGCGACAGACATTCTAGTTGCTGAACAAGGTGAAGCAGAATGGCCCTATTGTGCTCTCCTGGATGCAGAAGGCATGCAGGACTCTAGTCCAACCCCTTGTGATGGCCGGCCACCAATCAAGTAGTTTGAGAGGTAATCTTGAGTAAACTGCTTCAGGATCCACTACAAAAGAAAAAAGATTCAGATATTGTCATCTAACACAACTCATTACAGGCAGTAAAAAGAAGACTACAGGGTTCTTACTTACCATCCTGCAGTTCACTGTTGTCTTGCATAAAGTGTAAACAAATAGTTTGATTGACATCTTTTGACCTATTTTAGTAACAATCTTTATCAGTTTCCTCACTTGATGCTAGTTCATGAATATCTCATTGCCCCATGTGCAGAAAGGGTCGAAGTGTGGATCTTTGGCAATGATATATGTACCTAAAAGCACCAAGTTAATATTAGAAGCTAAACAACAATTGAAAAATGATGGAGTACAACATTCCATCCATCCCATTATATAAGATTTTATTACATGTATATCTAGACATCATCAGAACATTAAGGTAACACTCTTCCTTGTTGCTATGTAGCCTGGGATTGCATATTTAGTCATTCAGTACAATGCATGTTGCTAAATAATAATTGAAAAACGAAAAGGCATGTTAACTGCAATATCCTTAACATCAACCAAATATCATAATTCATAGTGGTATTGTTGAAACTGTTATTGATGAAATTGAACTGCACAACAAATAGTTGCACATATAGAGCATCACATTGTGAAGAAGTGAAATAAACAAGTCATAAGGACATCTCTAGGCGATCCTTAAAAAGTTAAAGGACTAAAACCCTTAGTAGAGAAGGCCAAAAATTGTTGGAGTATATATATCGTCTTCTCTCCTTTGTGCGGGCAAGCTCGGGAAGAAAGATGCAAGCGTCACCCGCTCGTTTGTCCTGCTGTTGCTCATGGGTCTCCTTTTCCACAATGTGGTCGGCGCAGCACGCAAGGCTAGTAACTATTCACGGGTCTATCAGATTGCATATGCATGACCATAGAAAAAAGTTGGCTGACGCAGGGCTGGTAAGTGTTCACGGGTCTATCAGATAGCATAGCCATGACCATAGAAAAAAGCTGGCCGACGCAGGGCTGGTACTTGTTCATGGCCATCCAGCGATTAGGCCAACTCCACCGCGCGACCCCAAACGGACGTCCGTTTTGTCCGGTTTTTCTCCCTTTGGGTAGGGATTTGGGGTCGTGTCCGGGCCTATCTTGGGATGCGGTGGCCATGCGCCCAACGCACGGCTGCATCCTTTTGCCCCATCCTGTCCGTCAGGGTCAAAAAATGCCCAAATTTGCATCAAAACTAGTTTCGAACCCAAATATTTGTCTGAAAATTAAAATTGTTTTACAACCCAATTGAAATTGTCTTTAATAAAATAGTTTTACCACCAAATCGAAATTGTCTTGACTGAACATAAAATGGACAAATACATCTATTGGTTGCCAATGTGATCCCACACGTGCTCAACCAAGTAATTTTGAAGATTCACATGAGTGTGCCAATCACGCATCTCATGGTGGAATTGGGCAAAGTGTTCAAATGTGGCCGGGTCTTGGTGCAGGGGCTCAATATTTTCACCTTGATAATCAAATCCTTGGTCGAAGATACTCTCATCACGCTCATCCTCGATGATCATGTTGTGCATGATCACACAAGCAGTCATCACCTCCCAAAGCTTCCTTTCATCCCATGACAGTGTAGGGTTTCGAACGATACCCCACCGAGATTGAAGCACACCAAAAGCACGTTCCACATCCTTTCTAACACTCTCTTGCATTTGGGCAAATCTCTTTCTCTTCTCACCTTACGGTTTCGAGATTGTCTTCACAAAAGTTGACCACTGAGGATATATACCATTTGCTAGATAGTATCCCTTGTTGTAATGGTGGTCGTTGATCTCAAAGTTGACAGGTGGGGAGTGGCCTTTTGCAAGCCTCGCGAAGACTAGAGAACGCTGCAGCTCGTTGATATCATTGTGAGAACCTGCCATGCCGAAGAAAGAATGCCATATCCAAAGATCTTGTGATGCCACCGCTTCTAATATGACAGTGCACCCGTTAACATGCCCCTTGTACTGGCCCTGCCCACCTGTTAACATGCCCCTCTGCCACCGGCAAGGACGGCGACGGCCAAACCTCCTCCGATCGACGACCAAAACTACGGCGGAAGCGCGGGCGTGGTGGCGGCCATGTCGAGACGTGGTTTGGTATGGACGGCGGGGGGGGGGGGGGGGCTGCGCGGTGAGGAGGTGGCCGGAGAATAGCGGCGGCGCCGGCGGCAGGGCGAGGCGGGGAGAGAGGGTGAAGCGTTGGGAGCGGAGGGACTGCTAGTGTCCCCGACAGGCGGGCCATGGGGGGACAAGGACGTACGTCGAGGCCGTCCGCGCGCGTCTGTTTCACCCCAAATCGAGCGCAAGTTTGGGCCAGGGATGGGTCGAAAGCGGACGGAATCCGAACATTTGTCTGTTTCAGGCCGTGCGCTGGGCCTCTCGTTTGTCCCTTTTACCCCAAACAGATGGGGGCGGACAGGATAGGGTCGCGCGGTGGAGTTGGCCTTAGCTTTAGAAAAACGCCATGTGGGATCAATCTGGTGTTAGGATTTGGGGGGGGGATGTACACTCCCATGTAATAATATTCGTTATAAAAAATGGATTTTACAAAGTTCATCACATTAGTACGCTTATATCACGTTAGTATATTTATCGGGGTCGTTATCTAAACACTACTTTTTGTATTTTAAAAAGTTCATCACATTAGTACATCACATTAGGTGGTGCGGCCTCCCCAATCCTAAGTACGAAACGGTATGGGGCAGTGCGTGAATAGCCAAGTGAATGAGCATGACACAGGAAACGTGTTGTCAGGAAATTATAAGAACTAAAAAAATCATCTTGGAACCGTTGTGATCCGGAACCATTCAGGAACAGTTGGAGCCCAAGGCGGGATGGGCCCTGCCTGCCATTGTGCCAGCCTAGTGCTGCGCACTACTGTTCTCTCGCATGCAGCATGGTCCATTTTTCTCTATAAGAGGAAATAAGTATCAAACTACTTATAAAACAAAAATACAAAAGAGGTAAGAGGACGGGACAGATCCCAACACGAGTGGGTGCTCGTGATTGCAGCCGCCACAGCGAAGCTTCATAGGTTTGCTTTTCCATATATATATATATATATATATATATATATATATATATATATATATATATATATATATATATATATATATATACTCCAGCAATTTTTGGCCTTCTCTAGTCGATCCCTTAAACTTATGGTTGTAAACTTCAATTTGATCAAGTTCAAAGCAGGTTCAACCGAAAGTAGCATGCATTCAAACATAAGCACAGATAGTTTTGCATAACCAAACATAAAACATATATTTAAACTAAGCTAAACTACTTTCAGTCGAAGTAGAGGTCGAGCCAATCCTTCCTCATCATGTACGGTGTGCCGCGAGCCGGGTCCGGGCCAGTACCGTCATCGGGGTCATTGGGGAAAGCACTCCTCCACTCGTCAACGTTGATCTCCTCGTCCTGGCGGCCCACCTCGACGCCCTCCACGCTGCCGTCGCCGCCGCCTTCGACCTCGTCATCAAATGAGAGCACGATAACCTCGCCGCCTTCGACCTCGTCATTAGAGGAGAGCGTGATAACCTCGCCGCCCTCCGCGCCGGCAAAGATCGCCCGCTCCGCCTCCACGAGCTCCGGATGCTGCCGGCGGAGCTCTTGCATGTAGGCCTCGTCAGCGGCCTCGGCCTCAAGACGCTCCCACGCCTCGCGATCCTCCCGCGCCATAGCCGAGCTCACCACCCCTAGCTCCGGTGGAACGAGGTGGCCCGGACGTGTGCCAAAGGGGAAATTGAGCCTAGCCGCCGCGCCGTGGTAGCGGACCTGCCAGCGGTCATATTCCATGGCCGCGAGATCGACCGTGTCGAAGCTACCGATCAATCGACGGGTGTGGGTCCCTCGATCTGTAATCTCGGAGACCCACGTCCCCCACCACCGCTGCCGGACCCCGAGGTAGGACGTCGTCGGCTGCCGGGTCCGGGGGAGGACGGGGAAGTCCTTGAACCGGCGTAGGGGCGCGGCAGCGGGCGGATCAGGGGACCGGCGATGGGCGGATTGGGGGACCGGCGACGGCAGATCGGGCCCACGGAGGACGATGGGGACACCTCGGCGGCCACCTCACCAGCGTCGGGTGAAAAGGCCGCGAAAAACCTCTTTTTGGCCATTGGCTACTCGAGCTCCCCGGCACACATGCAGAGGTTGAGGATGGAGGCGCCGGCGGTGGCGGCGACCTACCAATGGTCTCGAGGGTTGTGTGTGTCTGTGTGAGCGGAGGTTGTGTTTGAGGAAATATTGCGGCAAGTGAAAATTTTACTAGGCGGGAGTAACAACTAACAAGGCGGGGCTAATGAAAATTTGGATCAAGGGCAAGCAAATATTTTTGAGATTGCGAGGGAAGCAGAGGCGGGAGTCAAATGTTGGGGCTACTGAAAATTTGAATCAAGGGACTGAAGCAGAGAGGGATGCAGAGGCGGGAGTTTTGGGGGAGCGAGCTAGTGTGCTTGACACGCCGGCTGTGGACTGTAGCCGACGCATCTTCTCGTATAAGCCATATGCATACTATACACCGACGGTGCTCCAAGATATTTTGTACAACATCTCACACGGTTGGTGAGAATAAACTGTGTGGGATCTACTTGATTTGATTTACAAAATGGGGTCACAGCGGCAATGGACGGTGTTTGAATTGCTAGACCTTTTATCTGCAGTGAACATGCAACTGTATGTGTGTCGTAAAAGAATTGGAATTATTCAGGGTTCGTTTGGACATTTCATACATTAAACTGGTTTTCTAGCCATTTCAGGTGCACAATTCAAAATTAAACCACATGCACATGCTCCGGTGCATACAAATTGGTTGAAAAATCAAATATGTGTCCTTCAGTGCATGCTTAGGTCCCATGGAAGCAATGGGAATGAATTTTTCGGGGTTCGTTTGGCCTTTTTTATGAAACTTGACATGCTATCATGGAGCGGCATCAACATGTCGTGGTGAAAATTTTGTCCCGTTTGGGGCAGGTTTGGGTATAAGCTTCTCACAAACCAGAGCTTCTCATAACAAGCATGATGGTTTCGATAGGGAACGTACCACCTTTGGGGACGAGATGATATCCATTGCCTCTTATTGCTTGCAAAAAATTTCTAGTGTCAACATAGAACAACTGGAGTGTTGTGTTCAATCTTGGAATTTTCTGGGGTTCATTTGGCCTTTTTTATACATTAACTGGGTTTTCTAGGCATTTTATGTGCATAATTCAAATTTGAACTACAAGAACATGCTCCAATAATGCACCAAAGTTGGTTGAAAAATCACATGTGTGTCCTTGGGTGAATTTCTAGGTCCCGTGCAAGAGATGGGAACGAATTTCAAACACCATGGCACTGTTGATTGCCAGTAAAACGTTCAGATGTGTGGTTTTTAAACTCTAGTAAATCCAAAACTCGTTAGAAATTCATCAAAACTTGGCATGCTATCATGGAGCGGCATCAACATGCCATGGTGAAAATTTTGTCCCATTTGGGATAGGTTTGGGTATAAGCTTCTCACAAATCAGAGCTTCTCACAACAAGTATGATGGTTTTGATTGGGAACGTATCACCTTTGGGGATGAGACGATATCCGTGGCCTCTTATTGCTTTAAAAAAATTCTACTGTCAACATATAACAACACGAGTGTTGTGTTCAATCTTGGAATTTTCGAGGGTTCGTCTGGCCTTTTTTATACATTAACTGGGTTTTCTAGGCATTTTATGTGCATAATTCAAATTTGAACTACAAGCACATGCTCCAATGCACCAAAGTTGGATGAAAAACCACATGTGTCTCCTTGGGTGAATTTCTAGGTCCCATGCAAGAGATGGGAATGAAATTCAAACACCATGACACTGTTGATTGCCGGGAAAACGTTGAGATGCCTGGTTTCTAAATTCTAGTAAATCCAAAACTCGTCTGAAATTCATGAAACTTGGCATGCTACCATGGAGCGGCATCAACATGCCATGGTAAACAATTTGTCCCGTTTGGGGCAGGTTCGAGTATAAGCTTCTCACAAACCAGAGCTTCTCACAACAAGCATGATGGTTTCGATAGGGAACGTCCCACCTTTGGGGACGATACTATATCCATTGCCTCTTATTGCTTTCAAATGTTTTCTACTGTCAACATAGAACAACAAGAGTGTTCTGTTCAATCTTGGAATTTTCTGGGGTTCGTTTGGCCTTTTTTTATACATTAATTGGGTTTTCTAGGCATTTTATGTGCATAATTCAAATTTGAACTTCAAGCAAATGATCCAATGCACCAAAGTTGGTTGAAAAATCACATGTGTCTCCTTGGGTGAATTTCTAGGTCCCATGCAAGAGATGGGAATGAAATTCAAACACCAGGGCACTCTTGATTGCCAATAAAACATTGAGATGCCTGGTTTTTAAATTCTAGTAAATCCAAAACTCGTCTGAAATTCATGAAACTTGGCATGCTATCATGGAGCGGCATCAACATGTCGTGTTAAAAAATGTGTCCCATTTGGGGCAGGTTCGGGTATATGCTTCTCACAACAAGCATGATGGTTTTGGTAGGGAACGTCCCACCTTTGGGGACGAAATGATATCCATTGCCTCTTATTGCTTTCAAAAAAATTCTCGTGTCAACATAAAACTACAGGAGTGTTGTGTCAAGTTTTGGGATTTTTCGGGGATTGTTTGGACATTTTTATGCATTAACTGAGTTTTCAATGCATTTATGTGCATAATTCAAATTTGAACTAGATGCACATGCTCCAGTGCATATAAATTGGTTGAAAAATCAAATCTGTGTCCTTGGGTGCATGCTTAGGTCCCATGCAAGAAATGGGAATGAATTTCAAACACCAGGGCACCGTTGATTGTCGGCAAAACATTGAAATGCCTCTTTTTAAATTCTAGTAATTCCAAAACTCGTTTGAAATTCCTGAAACTTCGCATGCTTTCATGGAGCGGCATCAACATGTCGTGGTAAACACTTTGTCTCGTTTGGGGAAGGTTTGGGTATATGCTTCTCACAAACCAGAGCTTCTCACAACAAGCATCATGGTTTCCGTAGGGAACATCCCACCTTTGGGGACGAAATGAAATGCACTGCCTCTTATTGCTTCCAATTTTTTTCTCATGTTAACATAGAACAATAGGAGTGTTGTTTCAATTTTTGTGACTTTTCGGGGTTCTTTTGGACAGTTTTATGCATTAACTGAGTTTTCAATGCATTTATGTGCATAATTCAAATTTGAGCTACATGCACATGCTCCAGTGCATATAAATCGGTTGAAAAAATCAAATCTGTGTCCTTGGGTCCATGCTTAGGTCCCATGCAATAAATGGGAATGAATTTCAAACACCAAGGCACTGTTGATTGCCGAAAAACATTGAGATGCCTGGTTTTTAAATTCTAGTAAATCCAAAACTCGTTTGAAATTCATGAAACTTGGCATGCTATCACGGAATGGCGCCCGACATGATGTGGTATTTTTCGTGTCCATTTTGAGAGAAGGCGCACTCGAATAATGACATCCAACAAAGGCATTTTGAAAAATAGCTGCCACTTAATATCTCAAACGTTTGTATAATTCAAAACGTGTGCGTCCTGTTAACCATTCACGTGACGCCACGTGCCTTGGTTTTAATGGCTGTAGGAGGTGCCATGTGGACAACTATTTGACCTTGACTGAACGGGAGGCGTGCGAGCGCAGTCCGGTGCGTAGGCTAACCGAGAGGCGTGCAAGCTATCCTCCAATGTGCAGGCTCACCGGGAAGAGTGCGAGCTTTACGCTGCGCGGGCTCACTGGGAAGCAAGCCCTTTGACTTCTATGGCCGCCTGCCTTCCTCTCCATTAATGGCGCCCGAGCCGCTGTTATACAGGCGGCCTTACTATTCGCCTCCCATTCCCCTCCCCCCATAGACCTCCACCGCCATGGCACAGAATGATCATCTGCCACTAGTCTTCAAGTTTGGTGAAGTCAACTCCGAGCTGGAGGAGATAGAAAATAAGGAGAATGGGGCCTCATGGACATAGCCCGGAACGAACTGTCCATGGCGGTTGCTGCCCCCACTCCCGTCCCAGCTCCCATCCACGCGCTCGCACCAGCGACCATCCCCGTAGCATTGACGGGTTGGTCCCGAGCACTATCGCAGAGCTGGAAGCCGCGGGCATCAGTGAGGTCTCTGTGGACCCCGCGTGAGCTTGTGGACATGCCATCGCCTATGCCCGTGCGCCCCCTCCACCCACCGTGCCACTGACCCCCATGCGTTTGGCTGCATCCGCCGTGCCCGTGCACGCCCCTCCACCCACGGCGGCGCCGGTCCCCGTGCGTTTGGCCGCACCTGCCGCGCTGTAACACCCCATATGTAACCTGCCATATTTGTATTCCAACTCTTGCCATTTCCGGCACTAAGTTATGATATTTCCTCGTTGTCGGGTTTTTGTCTCGTGTTGTTTTGTCTTTGTCATGCATCTCATATCATGTCATCATGTGCATTGCATTTGCATACATGCTCGTCTCATGCATCCGAGCATTTCCCCCGTTATCCGTTTTGCATTCCGGCGCTCCTATGTCCTCCGGTGCCCCTTTCTACCTCTTTTCGTGTGTGGGTGTTAAACGTTTTCGGATTGGACCGGGACTTGTCATGTGTCCTTGGTTTATTACTGGTAGACCGCCTGTCAAGTTTCGTGCCATTTGGACTTCGTTTGGTACTCCAACGGTTAACCGAGGGACCGAAAAGGCCTCGTGTGTGTTGCAGCACAACACCTCTCCAAAGTGGCCCAAAACCCACATAAACCTCCTCCATCATCTAGATCGTTCGATCACGATCGCGTGGCCGAAAACCGTGCTCAATTTGGAGCCTCCTAGCTCCCTCTACCTATAAATATAGCCTCCTCCCCGAAATTTTCGGGTCATTTCTACCCTAACCCTAGTCCCCCTCGTCTCTCCGCGCGCCGGACGTGTCCGGTCCATGCCGAACAGCTCGCGCCATCGCCTCCCGGCCAATCCCGAGGCGCCAAGTGGCACCGCAGCCGCCGCCGACGCTGAGGCCCGCTCGGCCTAGGGCGGGCCCTCTGAGCCCATCGCGCCCGCGCCACCCGGACCTGCCCCGCACCACCGCACCGCACCATCGCCGCCTCGCCGCCCCGTCGCCGGCCACCTCGCCGTCCGCCCGCGCTCCGGCTGCACCGCCGCATAGTACCTCTCCGCCCTCGTTGCTCCTCGCCGCTCCGGCGACGTCCGCGACCCCGGCCGCCTCCATCCTCGTCGCCGGCGTGCGACACCTCGTTGCCGGCGAGCTTCTCCAGCTCCGGCCGCTGCACTGCTCTTCCCCGACGACTTTGACGACAAACCTCGATCCGCATGCGATCCGGATCTGGATCTGGATCGGGTTGACTTTTTGCCCTAACCCTAATATTTTTGGCATTCTTTGTCATGTCATAACTCTGCATCTGTGGCTCCGTTTTGGGCGTGTAGCATATCAAATTGTTCACCTCGACGTATACTTCATTTCATCTCATTGCATCATGTTCATTTGAGCTCATCTGGATGCCCTAAATGCTGTTGGAAGAGTGCTAGTTTCTATTAGTTTCAGATTCATATCAGTAATTAGACATTTGTCATTTTTGCCATGATTGTTGTGTGCCTCCTATCAACTTGAGCTCTACATGTGTTTTGAAGTATGCCATGCCATCTTTACATGGGTGTATGCCATGTATTTTTGTGATCTCTGTGGTGACTAGCACAAGCATGCAAAGTAGCCCTAGTAATGTGGTTGATTTTAGGGACTTAGAAATATTCTAAGTCATTGCCCTGTTTATATTTTGATGCCATGTGTTCATGTTGCTACAGATTGATCCATGCCTCTTTTGAGCATGATTAGTAAGGATGTTTTGTAGATATTGTTGTGCTCTATCCATCCATGTCTTTGTTTGCAATTATGGAGCACCTTTGCTTGACTCAATCGAGCTCTACTTTTGCTATAAAATGTTCCTGGCAGATTGTTTACATGTTAAGCAATTTTTCTGAGTTTGTTGTAGTTGATCCATACATGCTATGTTGTTGTTCTTGCCATGTTTAGCTTCTATGCCATGTCTACTTGTTGGGTGTATGCTTAGTTTGTCATGCAATGCCTTTTGGTGAGTGCATCGAGCTCGTAAACATGCCTACTTGTTATCTGTTTTGCCATGTTCCAGTTTTTCACTAAGTCTGAATCTGTTAACGATAATTGCTATGTTCACATAGTTGTCATTGTATTTTTTGATCCCTTTTGGCTTGTGGTCAGTAAGGAACTTTTGTTGTATGCTTTGAGTAGCTTCATGCCATGCCTTGCTTTGCCATGATATGTTCCTGTAGCATGTTGTTATCATGCTCTAAAGACTGCTTCCTGATGTTAAATTCCTGTCATATAGTTATTTTCTCTAAGTCTGTAACCTGATTTCTTTTGCACTTTTGCCATGCTTGTTTGAACATGTTGTTGAGTGAATTAGCCATAGCTCAGTGTTCATCTTTTGTCAAGCATCTTGAGTGGATCCCTGCCATGTATTTTGTTGTTATATTAGAGTGCAGTAGCTTGTTGTTCTTGATGCATTTGGATGGCCTCGTGCTGTTAATCGCAGCTTTGTGCCATATTTGTTTTGCTTGCCATTTGCAAACCATGCATCCGATTTCGGTGATCTTTATATCGATTTCGACCGAAATCAACTCCTCTTTCCAGTGGCACTCTTGGTTTTCCAAGTTGAGGTCAGGTTCAAACTTTCCTTTCCTAAACATGCATATGCATCACATACCGCATCCCACATGTCATACCATGTTTTGCATCATGTTGCTTGTGCATTGCACGTGGTTGATTGTGTCTCCATTTGCTTGTTGTTCTTGCTTGGGTAGAGCTGGGAGACGAGTACGTGATCGAGGAGCCCGTTGAGTAAGCTTACGAGGATCAAGCTAACGTCAACTCGGAGAAATTTGTAGGCAAGATGACCACACCCTCGAAATCACTTCTATCTTTGCTTGCTAGATGCTTGCTCTTTTGCTATGCCTATGCTACGATACCTACCACTTTCTTATCATGCCTCTCATATTGCCATGTCAAACCTCTAACCCTCCTTGTCC